>NC_056735.1:1142024058-1142324058 GCF_019279795.1 Protopterus annectens
AAAAAGTAAATTTCCAAAAAAAAAATAAGGGAAACAAAAAAACAAAAAACCAAAAAAAAAAAAAAAGGAAAAAAAAAAAAAAAAAAAAACCCCAAAAAAAACAAAAAACATAAAAAAACCCCAAAAAAAAAAAAAAAAAAAACCCCCAAGAACAAAAAAAAATTTTTGCAAAACAACAAAAAAAAAGATTTTAAAAAAAAAAAAAAAATAAAGGAAGAAAAAATAAAAAAAAAAAAAAAAAATAAAAAGGGGAAAAACAAAAAAAAAAAGGAGGAAAACCAAAAAAAAGGGAAAAAAAAAAAACCCCCAAAAAAAAAAAATGAACCCCAAAAAAAAAAAATTTGGGCCCCCCAAAAAAAAAAAAAAACCCCCAAAAAAAAAAAAAAAAAAAAAAAAAAAAAAACCCCCAAAACACAAAAAAAAAAAAGGAAAACCCCAAAAACAAAAAAAAAAAAAAAACCCCCCAAAAAAAAAAAAAAATTAAAAAAACCCCAAAAAAAAGGAAATTTAAAAAAAACCCCCAACAAAAAACCAAAACCCCCAAAAAAAAAAAAATAAAACAAAAAAAATAAAAAAATTCCCAAAAAAATAAAAATTTAAATTGGAAAAACCCCAAAAAAAAATTTTTTTTAAAAAAGGGGAAAAAAAAAAAATTTTAAAAAAAAAAATTTTTGGAAGGGGGGCCCAAAAAAAATTTTTAAAAAAACAAAAAAAAAAATTTTCCCCAACAAAACCAAAAAAAAAAAATTTTTTAAAAAACCAAACAAAAAGGAAAAAACCCCCCCCAAATATATATAAAAAACCCCAAAAAAAAAAAAAAAAAAAAAAAAATTTTAAAAACCCCAAAAAAATTAAAAAAAACCCCAAAAAAATTTTTTAAAAAAAAATTCCAAAACCCCCCAAAAAAAAAATTTTCACAAAAAAAAATTTTTAAAAAAAAAAATTTTTTAAAAAAAAATTTTTTAAAAATTTTTTAATTCCCAAAAAAAAAAAACCAAAAAAAAAAATTCCCCCTTTTTTTTTTTCCCCCAATTTCCCCCTTTTTTAAAAAAAAAAAAACCCCAAAAAAAAAATTTTGGGGGGGCAAATTTAAACCCCCGCAAAAAAAAAATTTTTTTTTTTTCCCGTTTTAAAGCAAAAAAAATTTTTTAAAAAAAAATTTTTTCCCCCCCAAAAAAAAAATTTAAAAAAACCCCCAAAAATTAAAAAAACCCCTTTTCCAAAAATTTTTTAAAAAAAGGGGGTCCAAAAAAATTTCCCCCTTTTTTAAAAAAAAACAAAGGGAAAAAAAAAAAAAAAACATTATAAAAAAAAAACCCCGCCCAAAAAAGGGAAACCCCCCCAAAAAAAAAAATTAAAAAAAAAACCCCTTAAAAAAAAAAAAAAAAAAAAAATTAAAGGAAAAAAAAAAAAAAAAAAGAAAAAAAAAAGGAAATTGGGGGGAAAAAAAAAAAAATTTAAAAAACACCCCAAAAAAAAAAAAAATTTAAAAAAAGGAAAACAACCCAAAAAAAAAGGCTGGCCAAAAAAAAAAAAAAAACATAAACAACCCCAAAAATTGGGAACCAAAACCAAAAAAACCCAAAAATTTTTCAAAAAAAAAAAAAAAAAAAGGGGGGTTTTTAAAACCCCTTTCCCAAAAAGGGGGAAAAAAAAAATTTTTTCAAAAAAAATTTTTTTTCCCCCCAGAAAAAATAAACCCCAAAAAAATTTTTTTAAAAAAACCCCCTTTAAAAAAAAAAGGGGTTTAAAAAAACAAAAAAATAGCAAAAACCCCAAAAAAAAAAAGAAAAAAAAAAAATTTTTTTTAAAAAAACCCCCAAAAAAATGTTTTTTCCCCCAAAAGGGGGGCCCAAAAAAAAAAAAAAAACCAAAAAAAATAAAACAAAAAAAATTAAAAACCCCAAAAAAATAAAAGGGGGGAAAAAAATTTAAAAACCCAAAAAGGAAAACCCCCCCCAAAAAATTTTATAAAAAAGGGGAAAAAAAAAAAATTAAAAAATAAAAAGGGAAAAAAAACAAAATTTTAAAAAAAAAAAAAAACAAAATACAAAAACCCCCCCCAAAAAAAAAAAAAAGGGGCCCCAAAAAAATTTGGGGCCAAAAAAAAAAATTTCAAACCCAAAAAAAACCCCAAAAGGGGAAAAAATCGGGCAAAAAAAACCAAAAAAAAGGGTTTGGAAAAATCAAATAAAAACCAAAAATTTTTCCCCCAAAAAAAAAAACCCCAAAAAACCCCCCAAAAAATTTAAAAAAAAAAAGGGGGGGGAAAAAAAAAAAAAACCCCCCCAAAAAAAAAAAAGCTTTTTAAAAAAAAAAAAAAAAAAAGAAAAAAAAAAGAAAAAAACCCAAAGGGTTTTTTTTTGGGGGGAAAAAAAAAAAAAAGAAAAAAAATTTTTTGAAAAAGGGGGGGCCCCCAAAAATAAAAAATTTTTTAAAAAAAAAAAAAGGGACCAAAAAAAGGGTTAAAAAAAAAAATTTTAAAAAAAAAACCCCCCCCCCCAAAAAAAAAACCCGAAAATTTAAAAAAAAAACCCGGGAAAAAAAAAGGGGGAAAAAAAAACCTTTCCCAAAAATTAAACCCAAAAAAAATTTTTTCCCTTTTTTAAAAAAAAAGGGGGGGGGTTTTTAAAAAAAAAACCCCAACCAAAAAATAAATTTTTTCAAAAAAAAAAATTTAAAAAAAAAAATTTGGTTTTTTCCCCAAAAATTAAAAATTTTTTTTATCCCCCAAAAAAACCCCCAAAAAAACCCAAAAAAAAAAAAAAAAAAAACCCCCAAAAAATTTTTAAAAGGAAAAAAAAAAAAAGGGGAAAAAATTTAAAAAACCCCAAAAAAAATTTTTAAAAAAAATTTTTTAAAAAAAAAATTTTGGGGTTTTTCCCCCAAAAAATTTTTAATTTTTAAAAAAAAAATTTGGGGGGGAAAAAAAAAAAAGGGCCCAAAAATTTTCCCAAAAAATTTAAAATCCCCAAAAAAAAATTTTTAAAAAAAAAAATTCCCAAAAACCCCCCCAAAAAAAAAAAAAAAGGGGGGTTTCAAAGAAAAAAATTTTAAAAAAAAAAAAAAAAAGGGTTTAAAAAAAAGGGGGGGTTTTTTTTTTTTTTCCCCGGGAACCTTTTTAAAAAGCAAAAGGGAAAATAAAAAAAATAAAAAGGCATACCGGAAAAAAAATTTTTTAAAAAAAAAAAAAAAAAGCCTTACCAGTTTGGCTTTGTAACAGACATCAAATGGTGGATTCTTTGAGACAGTTACAAACAAAAAACCCACCTATGACTCAGGCACATTCTAATAAAAAGCTACCAGCTTAAACAAAACAACAAGATTTGAACTGGCTCAGATAGAACATATAAAGTTGCAGGCTCATGTCTGACTCAAATAAAGTGGCATAGCTCATCCAACCTCTGCAATAATTCTCAGACCTAAAAACTATTGGTATGCGCAGTAAAGGGTTGGTGATGCATCACCAAAAAAAATTTGACTTCTAGATACAGAACACAAACTTTTACAAAGTTTGAAAGGCAAACCCATAATTGATTCTCCAGCTGGTACAGACACCCTCCAGATGGTTCTCACTGAGATGGATACCAATTGTCAAAATCCTGGCTTCGAGCTAAATGCCAAAAAGTGTATAGTCATCCCCTTTGGAAAAAAACAAAAGTACCCACCGAACTCATATAGGTGGTGTCCCTAAATACAGAAAATGTAATAAGGGATCTGGGGACCCAAGTAGATAGTAATCTCTCCTTTGATAATCATATTGCCAAGGTGGTTAGAACATCCTTCTATATGGCCCACCTAATCACAAAAGGGTTTGCATCTAGAACAAAAGAGGTTATTGTGCTTCTCTACTCGTCACTCATTAGACCCATCATAGAATACAACACCCCATTTGGGATGTACCTTACAAGACACCTGTAACAGCTGGAAAGACCACAAAAGTACCTCACCAAGAGGATTACTGGCCTCAAACAGATGCCCTATGCAGCCCGACTCAAGAAACTCCAGTTGTACTTGGTTGCATACCGCTTATTCAGAGGTGATCTCTGCCTGACATACAAGGCCCTGTCCAACCCAGAACTGATGGACATGCTCCACCTAAAAAAAACAAATCCCGGAGAGCGACACGCTCTAGAGATATAAACCTCACCACAATGATAGATAGGACATGCAGGAGGGATAGATTCCTATCCCAGAGACTCCCCATGCTTTGGAACAGGACTCCAGTATACATCAGGCAGAGCCCCTCACTAACACTCTTCAAGAGAAACCTTGACAGGTGGATGGGAAACAGAAAATTTACCCAAGGGATCACTGCAGTGGCTCTGCTGGACAGTGGTGCAGGGAACTAATGGCTCTGCTGGACAGAGGCACAGGGAACTAATCTAAGGGGGTGGCAAAAACCAACACATTCTGGCTAGGCTTATAAATGCCCTTAGGCAGATAGCCTAGTACTTACCTAAGAACCTATGAACTGGAACAACAACAATGTAATTAGGCATGCAACAGCAACAACAAAACAATAAAATAAGTAGGCATACAACCACAACAGCAACAAAACTATAAGTAAGCACACAACAGCAACAACAGTAATTTAAGTAGGAATGCAACCACAGAAACAACAATAATGTAAGTAGGCATGCAACCACAACAAAAACAATAATATAACTAGGCACATAGCTGCAGCAACATAACAATAATATAAGTAAGGTTGCAACTGGAACAAGAATAAAATAACTAGGCATGCAACTGCAACAACCAGTAAAATATAAGTAGGAATGCATCTACAACAACAATAAAATAAGTTGGCAAGCAACTGCAAAAACAATAATATAAGTAGGCACACAACAAAACAATAATAATATAATTAGGCACGCAACTGCAACAACAACAATAATATAAGTGGGCACACAGCCAGAACAAAATTCAATAATATAAGTAGGCACACAACTGCAAAAGCAATAATAAAAGTAGGTATGCAACCTCAAGAAGTTTAATATAAGTAGGCATGGAAATGCTAAAACAACAATAATGTAAGTAGGCATACAACCTTAAGAAGTTTAATATAAGTAGGCATGCAAATGCTAAAACAATAATGTAAGTAGGCATGCAACCTCAACAACAATAATATAAGTAGGTACGTAACTGCAACAACAATAATATAAGTAGATATGCAACCACAAAAAGAGGAATAATATAAGTAAGTATGCAACCTCAAGATTAATATAAGTAGGCATGCCAACAACATAAATAGGCACGTAACAGGAACAACAACAGTGTAACTAGGCATGAACCAGCAGCAAGAAAACAATAAAATCAATAGGCACAGAACCACAACAACAAAAATATAAGTAGTCAAGCAACTGCAAGAACAATACTATACATAGGAACACAACCGCAAAAACAACAATAGTATAAGTGGGCATGCAACCTCAACAACATTAATATAAGTAGGCATGCGACTGCAAGAACAATAATATAAGTAGGCATGCAAACTCAACGACAGTAAAATTAGTGGGCATGCAAATGCAACAACAATAATTTGAGTAGGCATGCAGCTGCAAAAACAATAATATAAGTAGGTGTGCAGCCTCAACAACATTAATAAAAGTAGGCATGCAACCACAACAGCAACAATAATATAAATGACATGCAACCACAACAAAAACAATAATACAACTAGGCATGCAGTTGCAACAACAAAACAATAATGTAAGTAGTCTCACAACTGCAACAACAATAAAATAAATAGGCATGCAATCACAACAACAATAATATAAGTAGGCATGCTACCTCAGCAACACTAATATAAGTAAGTACACAACTGCAAAACCAACAGTAATATAAGTAGGCATGCAACCTCAACAAGATTAATATAAGTAGGCATTCAAACACAAAAACACATGCAGCCTCAACAAGAGTAATGTAAGTCGGTACTCCACCGCAACAAAAATAATATGAGTAGGCATGCAGCTACAATAACAGAATGATAACATAAGTAGGAATGCAACCATAACAACAAGAATATAAGTAGGCATGCAACCACAAAAACAACAATAATATAAGTAGGCATGTAAACTCAACATAAATATTAGAATGCAAGCAATCACAAAAACAATAATAATATAAATAGGTATGGAAAAGGAACAGCAACAATGTAACTAGGCACACAATAGCAGCAACAGAACAATAAATTAAGGAGGCACACAACCACAACAAGAATATAAATGGGCAGGCAACTACAAGAATAATATAAGTAGGTGCACAACTGAAAAAAACAATAATAATATAAGTAGGCATGCAACCTCAGCAACAGTAAAATAAGTAGGCATTCAACTGCAACAAAAATAATATGAGTAGGCACACATCTACAAAAACAACAATAATATCAGTAGGCAAGCAACTACAAAAACAATAATAAAACTATGCATGCAACGTCAGCAACAATAATAATATAATTAGGCATTCAAACGAAACAAAATTAATAATATAAGTAGGCAAAGAACAACAGGAAGAACAATAATAAAAGTAGGCATGCAGACTCAACAACAATACAAACAGGCCCCCAACCACAACAATAAAATAAGTAGATGTGCCTGCAACAACCAGTACTATATAAGTAGGAATGCAACCACAACAACAATAATATAAGTAGGCAAGCAACTGCAAAAACAATAATATAACTAGGCATCCTACTTTAACATAAATAATAATGTAATTAGGCATGCAACCAAAACAAAATCAATAATATAAGTATGCCCACAACTGCGTCAACAACAATAATATAAATAGGCATGCAACGGCAACAAAAAACAATATAAGTAGGCACACCAATGGAGCAACATCAGTGCAAATAGGCATGCAACCACAGCATCAATAATATGATAAGTAGACATGCAGATGCAACAATAATAATGTAAATAGGCATGTAACCTCAACAACAATATCAATAGGCGTGCAACTGCAACAAGAATAATATAAGTAATCATGCAAATGCAAAAACAACAGTAATATAAATAGGCACACAACCCGGACAACAATACAAGTAGGCACACAACTGTAACAACAAAACAATAATATAAGTAGGCACACAACCACAACAACAAGAATATAAGTAGGTATGCAACCTCAATAACATTAATATAAGTAGACATACCAACATTAAAACAACAATAAGTAGGCATGCAGCCTCAAGAACAATCATATAAGTAGGCATGCAAGTGCAGCAAGCAATAATATAAGTAGGCATGCAACCTCAAAAGCATTAATATAAGTAGGCACACAACCACAAAAACAATAATATTAATAGGCATGCAACCGGAACAACAATGAAACTAAGCACACAGCAGCAACAACAAAACAATAAAATAATTAGGCACACAACCACCACAACAAGAATATAAGTAGGCATGCAACTGCAACAAGAATAATATAAGTAGGTACCCAACCACAAAAACAATATAAGTAGGCATGCAACCTCAACAACATCAATATAAGTAGGCATGCAACTGCAAAAATAATAATACAAGTAGGCACACAACCACAACAACAATAAAATAAGTAGGCATGCAACTGCAACTACCAGTACAATATAAGTAGGAATGAAACTGCAGCTACAATAATATAAGTAAGCATGCAACATCAACAAAAACAATAGAAGTAGGCATGCAGACAAAACAATATCAGTGCAAATAGGCATGCAACTGGAACATCAAAAATAATATAAGTAGACATGCAACCACAACAACAGTAATGTAAATAGGCACATAACCTCAACATCAATAATATCAGTAGGCATGCCACTGCAACAACAGTAATATAAGCACACAACTGCAAAAACAACAGTAATAAAAATAGGCATGCAACTCAAACAACAAGAATACAACTAGGCACACAAGTGCAACAACAAAACAATAACATAAGTAGGCACGCAGCCACAAAAACAAGATTATAAGTAGGCAGGCGGACATAACAACATTAATATAAGTAGGCACACAACTGCAAAAACAACAGTAATATAAGTAGGCAGGCAACCTCAATAACATTAATATAAGTAGACATGTAAACACTAAAACAACATTAATATAATTAGACATGTAAGCTCAACAACAATAATATAAGTAGACATGCAAGTGCAACAATAATGTAAGTACACAACCAACCACAAAAACAACAGTAGGCATGCAACCTCAACAACATTAATATAAGAAGGCATGCAACCACAAAAACAACAATAATATACATAGGCATGCATCCAGAACAACAACAATGTAACTAGGCAAACACATGAGCAACAAAATAATAAAATAAGCAGGCACACAACCACCACAATAACAAGAATATAAGTAAACACGCAGCCACAACAACTTGAATATAAGTAGGCACTCAGCCTCAACATCAGTATTATAAGTAGGCATGCAACTGCAAAACAAAAATAATATAAGTAGGCATGCAACCTCAAGAACATTAATATAAGTAGGCATGCAAATGCTAAAACAACAATAATATAAGTAGGCATCCAACCTCAACACTAACTAGACGCGCAACCACAACAACAATAATGTAAGTAGGCATGCAACCACAAAAGAATAATATAAATAGGGATGCAACTGCAACCACAATAAAATAAGTAGGTACACAACCAAAAAATCAGCAGTAATGTAACCTCAACAACATTAATATAAGAAGGCATGCAACCACAAAAACAATAAAATAAGCACGCAGAAGCAACAACAATAATATAAGTAGGCATGCAACTGCAACAGCAGCAATAAGCATGCAACCGCAACCACAATAATGGAAATAGGCACATAACGTCAACAACAATAATATAGCTAAGCATGCAAATGCAAAAACAGCAGTAATATAAATAGGTGCACAATCCAAACAACAATATATGTAGGCACATAACTGCAACAACAAAACAATAATATAAATAGGCATACAACCACAACAACAAGCATGCAACCATGAAAACAACAATAGTATAAGTAGGCATGTAACCTTAATAATAATATAAGTAGACATGCAAACACTAAAACAACAATAACATAGGTAGGCATGCAACCTCAATATCAGTAATATAAGCAGACACGTAAGTGCAACAAGAATAATATAAATAGGCAAGCAACCACAAAAACAATAATATACATTAGGCATGCAACCTCAACAACAATAATATAAGTAGGCTCACAACTGCAAAAAACAATAATATAAGTAGGTATGAAAATGCAACAACAAAACGATATTATAAGTAGATACTCAACCACAACAACAAGAATATAAGTAGGTACACATCCACAACAACAATAATATAAGTAGGCACACAACCGCAAAAACAATAATATACATAGGCCTACAAGTGGAACAACAATATAAGTAGGCATGCAACTGCAACAACAATAATATAAGTAGGCACGCAACCAAAAAAAGAAAGTAATATAAGTAGGCATGCAACCTCAACAACAATAAAATAATTAAGCATGCAGCCAAAACAACAGTAGTATAAGTAGGTATGTAACCATAACAACAGTAATATAAGTAGCTGTGCAACTGCAACAACAATAATATAAGTAGGCACGCAACCTCAACAAGAATAATATAAGTATGCATGCAGCTTCCACAACAATAAAATAAGTAGGCTTACAGCTGCAACAAAAGCAATAATAAAACTAGGCATGCAGCAGCAACACGAAAACAATAATATAAGTAGCCACACAATTGCAACAATAAAATAAGTAGGCATGCAACTGCAACAACAAGAAGAATGAAAGTAGGAATGCAACTGCAGACAATAACAATAATATATGTTGGCATGCAACTGCAAAAACTACAGTAGTAAAAGTAGACATGTAACCTCAACAGCAACAATATAATTAGGCACTCAACCTCAAGAACAAGAATAATATAATTAGGCATGCAACAGCAAGAACAATGGTAATATAAGTAGGCATACAATAGCAAGAACAACAATAATATAAGTAGGCAGGCAACCACAAGAACAGCAATAAGTAGGCATGCAACCACAACAACAATAATGTAAATAGGCACAATAACATTAATATATGTAGGCATGCTACCGCAACATCAGTAATGTAAATAGACACGTAACTTCAACAACAGTAATATCAGTAGGCATGCAAGTGCAACAACAATAATTTAAGTAAGCATGCAACTGGAAAAATAACAATAATATAAATATGCATGCAACCCAAACAACAGCAATATAAGTAGGCACACAACGGCAACAACAAAATGATAAGATAAGTAGGCTCACAACCACTACAAAAAGAATATCAGCCCCACACAGCCGCAACAACAATAATATAAGTAGGCATGCAACCACAAAATCAGTACTATAAGTAGACATGCAACCTCAAGAACATTAATTACTGTAGACATGCAAATGCTAAAACAATAATGTAAGCAGGCATGCAACCTCAACAACAATAATATAAGTAGGTACACAACCGCAAAAAAAAATAATATAAATGGGCATGCAACTGAAACAACAGCAACATAACTAGGCACTGAAAAACAAGAACAATGCAATAAAATAAATAGGCACACAACCACAACAACAACAAGAATAGAAGTAGGCACACAACCTCAAAAATAGGAATAATATAATCAACAACATTAATGCTAGTAGGCATGCAACCGCAAAAACAATAATATAAGTAGGCAGACAGCTGCAAAAACAACAATAATATAAGTAGGAGAGCAACCCCAACATAAATTATAGAAATAGGCATGCAGCCACAGCAGCAACAATAATATACGTAATCATGCAACCACAACAAAAAACAATAATATAACTAGGCACACAGCAGCAACAACAAAACAATAATAGAAGTAGCCTCACAACTGCAACAGTAAAATAACCATGCATGCAAATGCAACAACCAGTCAATATAAGTAGGAATGCAACTACAACAACAACAATAACATAAGTAGGCAAGCAACCACAAAAACAATAATATAAGTAGGCACACAAGATCAGCAACAGTAATAATATAATTAGGCACACAGCTACAACAATAACAATAATATAAGTAGGCACGCAAGTGGAAGAAAATAAATAATATAAGTAGGCATACAACCGCAACAGTAATATATGTAGGCATGCAACGTCAACAAAAAACAATATAAGTAGGCACGCAAAAAGAACATCAGTGCATGTAGGCATGCAACCGCAAAAATAATAAAATAAGTAAGCATGCAGCAACAACAATAAGATAAATAGGCATCCAACCACAATAACAAGAATAATATAAGTAGGCATGCAACTGCAACAACAATAATGTATATAGGCAGATAACCTCAGCAACAGTAATATCAGTAGGCATGCAGTGCAACAACAATAATATAAGGGATCTCTAGTCTCCTTCACCCTAGTAGTCCAGATACTCCCACCCCAGACCCGAAAGCCTCGGAACTAGACCTGGCCACCCAATTTAACTCATTTTCAAACTGACCTCTTCTTTCTCCAACTCCACCATACCCTCAAGCATCCCATCACCCCACCTCACTCATTATCCTTCCCAAATTCCACTCCCCACTCACACTCCTATCCTTCCAAAATTCCACTCCCTGCTTCCTCCTCTAAACTCCGCCTCTGCCACCCACCCCCTACTCCCAAACACCTCCACCCTCCCAACCTCTCTCCCAACCCCACTCCTCTTTTTCTCCCGCATCAACATCTACTATAAAAGAAACTCCTTCCTCAAACTGAAACCTGGTACCAGCGCCCTGATAACATACCTTCCTACTTTCTCAGTATAGCTGCTGAAACACTTGCATATCCCATTAGCATCCTAATCAAAAGCTCCTTAAAAGAATGCACAGTTCCCCAAATCTGGAAACAGGCTTATATTATTCCACTCCACAAAGGGGGGCAACAACAACAATGTCACTAACTTTAGATCCCATAGCCATCCTGTCCCCTATTTCAAAAAATCCTAAAAATGTGTTCAACTTCAACTGCTTCCTCATCTCCTAGACAACCACCTTATATCTCCCACACAACATGGCTTCAGACCCAACCACAGCACAATGACTGCCCTCCTTTCCTTCCTAGAAACAGTAAATAGAGCTTGTGATTCTGGCTTAATTGTTTCTACATTGCTGCTAGACCTCTCCAAAGCCTTCAACACATCTCACATAGCCTACTCATTACTAAGCTCTCTGAACTTAACCTTTCTTCTTCCTCCTTGAATTGGTTCTCTAGTTACCTATCCAACCGAAATCAAGCAGTAAAATGAAAAACTACCTCTCATTTCTTTAGTACCCCACAGGTGTTCCAAGGCTCCATTCTCGGTCCTGTTCTCTTCAACATATTTATAAATGACTTTCACAAACCACTCCCTTTCTCAAACATCATAATATGCAGATGATTCAACAATCATCTGCTCAGCCACCTCCATCACTACACTTCAAAACTAACTCAGGATGCTTTTCCACAACAGAGCAATGGATGTTAAAAACATCTTGCTCTTAATGCCTCAAGACCAAACTTATGATCTTTACTCCCTCTAAAGCTACTTCTCTCAATATGAATACATTTTCAATCATTAGCCAAAATAACTCACCTAGAATTGGTGTCAGAGACCAAGCTACTAGGGGTACAAATTGACAACCAACTGAAATTTACCTCTCACCTACAAAAAAAACATCAAAAAAAACCATCAAAAACTTGGTATGCTTTATAGACAAAATGCATACCTTACCTCTGCTACTAGAACAACTCAGCTACATCCTTCCTTATCCTCTCCCTTCTAGCCCCACTCCTAACTAACATTAAATCCTCTCTCAAAAACAACTTTCCTCTTGCTACAATAAAATTGCAAAATTAAGCCACTAGCCACAAGTCACCCACCACTGTGTTTCCTCCAGAAACTAAAATGGCTAGAGCTTCCTAATCAACTAACTTACACACAACTAACTCTAGCCCACAAGCTTATCCTTAATCCTCCCTCTGTCCTTCCCTAACTTCTGCTTTTAATATGCACCTACCCAATAGAGTATTAAGATCAAACAATCAAAACCTACTCAAAGTACATAAACCCACACATCCTCCAGGCAAAAACCTTCTATCCTTCAACCTAGCTCGCCTCTGGAACTCCCTTCCCCCACTCATCCGCACCACCTCTAATCACACTGCTTTCAAAAAATCCCTTCATACACACCTGACATCACATTGGGAATGCTCCTGCTCCCACCCTACATAACCACTCTTCACCTACTCCAGGCTCTGCTCACATCTTTAATCAACCAGACAAGTCCATATAAATAATTGACTCCATATCCCTCCTCTTCCCCCTTCCCCCACTTCAAGTCATTGTACCTCCTCTTCCTTTCTAGTAACCTGTTCTCTTAATCTACTCTGCATAAATGGATAAGCTCATGTTAAATAGTTAATTAATTTTCCTGCAATGTATTTTAAATGCACACTTGCTGTACTACTTGATATTGCTTTATCTTTAACTGATGTACCTATTGTTAAACTTTGTATCTAAGAATGTATGTTCAAAATTACAAAAATATATTTTTTGGAGCTTTTCTCCCCAGGACTCCATTGAAAACGGGCTCATTATGGCCCAATGGACTATCCTGGTAAACCAACTACAATAAATAAACAATAAATAAATAAGTAAGCATGCAACTGCAAAACCAACAGTAATATAAATTGGCATGCAACCTGAGCAACAACAATATATGTAGGCATGCCACTGCAACAACAAAATAGTAATATAAGTAGGCACACAACCACAACAACAAGAATATAAGTAGGCATGCAGCTGCAACAACATTACTATAAGTAGGCATGCAGCCACAAAAAATAATATAAGTAGGCATACAACCTCAATAACATTAATATAAGTAGACATGCAAACACTAAAACAACATTAATATAAGTATGCATGCAACCTCAACAACAATAATATAAGTAGGTAAGCAACCACAAAAACAGTAATATAAATAGCCTTGCACCTAAAACAACAACAGTGTAACTGGGCATGCAAAAGCAAAAACAAAACTATAAAATAAGTAGGCATGCAAGCACAACAACAAGAATATAAGTAAGCAAGCAACCACAAAAACAATAATAATATAAGTAGGTACACAACCAGAAAAACAACAATAATATAAGTAGGCATGCAACCTCAACAACATTAATATAAGTAGGCATGCAACTGCAAAAACAATAATATAAATAGGTACACAACCAAAACAACAATGTAACTAGGCATGCAAAAGCAACAACAAACTATAAAATAAGTAGGCACACAACCACAACAAGAATATAAGTAGTCACTCAACCGCAACAACAATAATATAAGTAGGTGCACAACCAGAAAAACAACAATAATATAAGTAGGCATGCAACCTCAACAACATTAATATAAGTAGGCATGCAACTGCAAAAACAATAATATAAGTAGGCATGCAGACTCAACAGTAATGTAGGCATGTAGCTGCAACCAAAATTATATGAGTAGGTGTGAAACTACAAAAACAACAATAATATAAGTAGTCATGCAGCCTCAACAACAATAAGTAGGTACACAACCACAAAAACAATAAAATAATTAGGCAAGCAACTACAACAGCCAGGACAATATAAGTAGGAATGCAACAGCAGCAACAATAATGTAAATAGGCACGTAACCTCAACAATAATATAGGTAAGCATGCAACTGCAAAAACAGTAGTAATGTAAATAGGCATGCAACCCAAACAACAACAATATAAGTAGGCACACAAGTTCAGCAACAGTAATAATATAATTAGGCACACAGCCACAACAACAATAATATAAATAGGCACACAACCTCAATAAATTTAATATAAGCAGACATGCAACCTTATTAGAAGCAACAGGAAAACTACCATCCAAAGGCCTCACACCGAAAAACAAGTAATATCTACAGAACAAAACATGCAACCTGTAAAACAACAATAATATAAGTAGGCATGCAACCACCACAACAACAATAGTATAAGTAGGCATGCAACTGCAAAAACAAAAATAATATAAGTAGGCATGCAACCTCAAGAACATCAATATAAGTAGGCAGGCAAATGCTAAAACAATAATATAAGTAGGCATGCAACCTCAACATCAATATAGGTAGACACACAACCACAAAAACAGCAATAATATAAGTAGGCATGCAATCTCAACAACATTAATATAAGTAGGCATGCAACCGCAACAAAAATAATATGAGTAGGCATGCAGCTGTAACAACAACATGATAATATAAGTAGGAACGCAACCACAACAAGAATATAAGTACAAATGCAGCCACAACAACAGTAATATAAGTTGGCATGCAACCACAGAAACAATAATATAAATAGGCATGCAATCTCATGAACATTCATGTAAGTAGGCATGCAAACACTAAAACAGCATTAATATAAGTAGGCATGTAACCTCAACAACAGTAGTATAAGTAGGCATGCAACCTCAACAACAGTAGTATAAGTAGGCAAGGAACTGCAACAACAATAATATAAGTCGGCATGCAACCACAAAAGCAATAACATAAATAGGCAAGCAAGCGGAAAAACAACAGTGATAGAAATAGGCACGCAAGCAAAACAACAACAATGAAACTAGGCACGCAACAAGATAACAATAAAATAAGTAGGCATGGAACCACAACAACAAAAATAATATAAATAGGCATATACCTGCAAGAACAAGAATATAAGTAGGTACACAACTGCAAAAACAATAATATAAATAGGCATGCAACCTCAACAACATTAATATAAGTAAGCATGCAACTGCAAAAACAATAATATAAGTAGTCATGCAACCTGAACAAGAATAATGTAAGTAGGCACACAACCACAACAAAAATAATATGAGTAGGCATGCAACTGCAAAAGCAACCATAAGATAAATAGGCACAAAACCACAAAAACAATAATATAAGTGCAACCTCAACAACATTAATATAAGTAGGCATGCAACTGCAAAAGCAATAAGTAGGCACATAACCTCAAAAACAATAATATAAGTAGGCAGACAGCTGCAAAAACAACAATAATATAAGTAGGCATGCATCCTCAACAACAATAATGGAAACAGGCATGCAACCACAGCAGCAACAATAATATACATAGGCATGCAACCACAACAAAAACAGTAATATAACCAGGCACACAACTGCAACAACAAAACAATAATATAAGTAGCCTCGCAACTACAACAATAAAATAAACAGGCATGCAACTGCAGCAGCCAGTACAATATAAGTAAGAATGCAACTGCAACAACAACAATAATATAAGTAGGCAGGCAACCACAAAAAAGATATAGAAAGTAGACATCAACCTCAAGAACATAATATAAGTAGGCATGCAAATGCTAAAAGAACAATAATATAA
Source organism: Protopterus annectens (assembly GCF_019279795.1). NCBI lineage: Eukaryota > Metazoa > Chordata > Ceratodontiformes > Protopteridae > Protopterus > Protopterus annectens. The sequence goes on from NC_056735.1 coordinate 1,142,040,463, forward strand.
GTAGTCACACAACCACAAAAAGAATAATAATATAAGTTGGCATGCAGCCTCAACATTAACATAAGTAGTTATGCAAGCACAAAATAATATAAGTAGACATGCAACCTCAACAACAATAATGTAAGTAAGCATGCAACCCCACAAAAATAATATGAGTAGGCACGCAACTGCAACAATAAAACAATAATATAAGTAGGAACGCAACCAGAACAACAAGAGTATAAGTAGGCACCTAGCCACAACAATAATATAAGTAGGCATGCAAACGCAAAAACAATAATTTAAGTACGCATGCAACCTCAAGAATATTAATATAAGTAGGCACACAAACATTAAAACAACAATAATAAAAGTAGGCATGCAACCTTAACAACAGTAATATAAGTAGGCATGCAACTGCAACAACAATAATATAAGTAGGCACACAACCACAAAAACAACAATAATATAAATAGGCATGCAACCTCAACAGTATTAATATAATTAGGCACATAACTGGAAAACCACAATAATATAAATAGGCATGCAGCCAGAACAGCAGCAATGTAGCTAGGCAGGCAACAGCAACAACAAAACATTAAAATAATTTAAGTAGACATGCAACTTCAAGAACACTAATATAAGTGGCACACAAACACTAAAACAACAATAATATAAGTAGGCAAGCAACCACAGCAACAACAAGAATATAAATAGGCATGCAACCGCAACAAGAATATTATAAGTAGGTACACAACCGCAAAAACAATAATAATATGAGACGGCATGGAACAGCCAGAACAATAATAGGCACGCAACCACAACAACAATAATATAAGTAGGCACGCAGCCACAAAAACAATAATAAGTAGGCATGCAACCTCAACAACAATAATATAAGTAGACACGCAACCACAACAGCAATAATAATAAGTAGGTACACAACAACAAAACAATAATATAACTAGGCACGCAGCTGCGACAACAAAACAATAATGTAAGTAGGCTTGCAACCATAACAATATCATAACCAGGCATGCAACTGTAACAACCAGTACAATAGAAGTAGGAATGGAACCATTACAACAATAATATAAGTAGGAAAGCAACCAAAAAAAGAATAATATAAGTAGGCACACAGCTTCAACAACAGTAATAATATAATTAGGCACACAACAATAACAGTAATAAAAGCAGGCATACAGCCGGAACAAAATCAATAATATAACTAGGCAAGCAACCGCAGTAACAGTAATAATATATGTAGGCATGCAACCTCAACAAAAATCAATATCAGTAAGCATACAGAGGGAACACCATCAATGCCAGTAGGCATGCAACTGCAAGAACAATAAAATAAGTAGGCATGCAGTCGCAACAACAACAATAATATTAGTAGGCATGCAATCGCAATAACATGAATAATATAAGTAGGCATGCAACCACAACTACAATAATGTAACTAGACACACAACCTCAACAACAATAATATCAGTAGGCAAGCAACCACAAAAAAATAATACAAGTAAGCATGTGACGGCAAAAACAGTAATACAAATAGGCATGCAACTGCAACAACAAAACAATAGTATAAGTAGGCAAAGAACCACAACAACAAGAATATAAGGTGTGCAGCCTCATCAACAATAATATAAATAGGCACTCAACCATAAAACAAACAATAATATACATAGGCCCTCAACTGTAAAACAAACAATAATATACATAGGCACACAACCACAATAAATACAATAATATATCTAGGCACACAGCTGCAACAACAAAAAATTATATAAGAAGGCTTGCAACCACAACAACAGTAAAATAACCAGGCACACAACTGTAACAACCAGTACAATATAAGCAGAAATGCAACCGAAATAACAATAATACAATTAGGCAAGCAAACTGCAAATAAGTAGGCATGCAACTATAACAACAATAATACTATAATCAATCATGCAAGTGCAATAACAGCAATAATGGAAGTAGGTATGCTAGCAGAACAAAATCAATCATATAAATATGCACACAACCTCAGCAATGACAATAATATATGTAGGCATGCAACCTAAAAAAACAATATAAGTAGGCATGCAGATGGAACAACATCAATGCAAGCAGGCATGCAACCACAACAATAAGTAAAGCATGCAGCCACAGCAACAACAATAATATAAATAGACATGCAACTGCAACAATACTATAAGTAGGCATGCAACCGCAACAAGAATAACATAAGTAGGCATGCAACCTCAACAACAATAATACTATAATCAATCATGCAAGTGCAATAACAGCAATAATGGAAGTAGGTACGCTAGCAGAACAAAATCAATCATATAAGTATGCACACAACCTCAGCAACAACAATAATATATGTAGGCATGCAACCTAAAAAAACAATATAAGTAGGCATGCAGATGGAACATCATTGCAAGCAGGCATGCAACAATAACAATAAGTAAAGCATGCAGCCACAGCAACAACAATAACATAAATAGACATGCAACTGCAACAATACTATAAGTAGGCATGCAACCGCAACAACAATAACATAAGTAGGCATGCAACCTCAACAACAATAATATAAGTAGGCACGCAACCACAACAGCAACAATAATATAAGTAGGCAAACAACAACAATAAAAACAATAATATAACTAGGCACACAGCTGTGACAACAAAACAATAATGTAAGTAGACTTGCAACTGCAACAATACCATAACCAGGCATGCAACTGTAACAACCAGTAGGCAAGCAACCATAACAAAAATAATACAAGTAAGCAGGCGACTGCAAAAACAACAGTAATATAAATAGGCACACAACACAAACAACAATATTAATAGGCATGCAACAACAAAACAATAGTATAAGTAGGTACAGAACCACAAGAACAAGAATATAAGGCATGCCGCCTCAACAACAATAATATAAACTGGCACTCAACTCTAAAACCAACAATAATACACATAGGCACACAACCATAATAAATACAATAATATAACTAGGTAAACAGCTGCAACAACAAAACAATAATATAAGAAGGCTCACTGCTGCAACAACAGTAAAATAACCAGGCATGCAACTGTAACAACCAGTACAATATAAGTAGGGCTGCAACTGAATCAACAACAATAATATAAGTAGGCAAGTAAACCGCAAAAATAATAAGTAGGCATGCAACTTCAACAACAATAATAATATAATTAAGCATGCAAATGCAATAACAGCAGTAATGTAAATAGGTACGTTAGCAGAACAAAATCAATCATATAAGTATGCAGCAACAACAAAAAACAATATAAGTAGTGATGCAGACAGAACAACATCAATGCAAGTAGGCATGCAACCACAGCAATAAGTAAGCACGCAGCCACAGCAATAACAATAATATAAATAGGCATGCAACTGGAATAACAACAATAATATAAGTAGGCATGCAACCGCAACAACAACAATAATATAAGTAGGCATGCAACCGCAACAACAATAATGTATATAGACACTTAACCTCAACAACAAAAATATCAGTAGGCATGCAAGTGCAACAACAATAATATAAGTAAGCATGCAGCTACAAAAACAGCAATAATATAAATAGGTATGCAATCTGAACAACAGTATAAGTAGGCATGCAGCTGCAACAACAAAATTATAAAATAAGTAGGCACGCAGCCACTACAAAAAGTATATAAGTAGGCACGCAGCCACAGCAACAATAATATAACTAGGCATGCAACCTCAAGAACATTAATATCAGTAGACATGCAAACACTAAAACAACAATAGTGTAAGTAGGAATGCAACCTAAACAACAATAATATAAGTAGGCACACAACTGTAAAAACATTAATATAAATAGACACTCAGCTAGAACAATAACAATGTAACTAGGCATGCAACAGCAATAAGAAAACAATAAAATAAGTGGGCATGCAACCACAACAAGAACAAGAATATAAGTAGGCACACAACTGCAAATAACCGAAATAAGTGGGAGGCCTCGGCTGCTGGTGAAATAGTACTATTCTTTTCATTGTTTCACTTACTGGTGAGGCAGGGGGTGAGTCCCACCAGGGCTCTCACTTCTGGCTCCAAGCGCCCGGGTGTCCAGGTGTGACCTGCTCCAGGCACAGTGTCAGGTGGGGAGTTTGACTGGGGAGGTATACCTGTCAAAGAGTAATGCAGGTGTCCTAAGGCAAGCTCATGGAGGACAGGAACCTCCTGTGGAGCAGAAGGGCAAAAGTTTCCTTGATCTTGATTTTCAGAATGAAAACAGATGGTGAAAGCAGGGTCTCATGATCTTTCTGTTTTTGGGGTTTTAAGCAGGAGGTGTCTGAAAAAATACCACAGGAATAACTGGCTTGTGGATGCCAAGCGTTCATAATGACTTCACTTTTTGATCCTTCAATATCGGATCTTCCTATCATTGTAAAGCAAAATTCAACAAGCTTAGGATTGTTCATTCACTAATAGGGAACATGAGCAGGGATTACATCATTGGGGCACAGGTTACTTTTACTCTACTGATGATGTGCAGCAGCAGCAACAATAATATAAGTAGGAACGCAACCCCAAAAAGAATAAGTAGGCATGCAACCTCAAGAACATTAATATAACTAGGCATGCAAATGCTAAAACAATAAGTCAGCATGCAACCTCAGCAACAATAATATAAGCAATCATGCAGCTGCAACAACAATAATATAAGTAGACACACAACCACAAAAACTACAATAATATAAGTAGACATGCAACCTCAACAAGATTAGTATACGTAGGGATGCAACCGCAAAAACAACACTATAAATAGACATGCAACTGGAACAAAAACAGTGTAACTAGGCATGCAACAGCAGCAACAAAACAATAAAATAAGTAGGCATGCAATAACAACAAGAATATAAGTAGGCACGCAAATGCAACAACAATAATATAAGTAGGTACACAGCCACACAAACAACAATGATATAAGTAGGCATGCAAGCTCAACTTTAATGTAAGTAGGCATGCAACTGCAAAAACAATATAAGTAGGCATGCAATCTCAGCAACAATAATGTAAGTAGGCATGCAACCACAATAAAAATAATATGCGTAGAGACGCAACTGCAACAACAATAATATAACTAGGCATGCAACCACAACAAAACCAATAATACAACTAGGCATGGAACGGCAACAATAAAACAATAATATAAATAGGCTCATAACCGCAACAACCAGTACTGTGTAAATAGGAATACAACCACAACCACAATAATATAAGTATGAAAACAATAAGTGAGTCCAACAAAGCACAGCCACGAAGTAAAATCCAAGATCCTTTACTTGTAAACGTTTTCGTGTACAAAATTACATACACTTCTTCAGACAAGTTACTTTGGAACCTCTTGTGAGTTTAAATACACTCACATACCCTAATAATTGTTTAATTTTAATTAATTAACTAAACAATCCATCAATCAATCAATAAACATATACATTCAGCCTTACTAAAGGCACAACTATTTCATAGTTAAATATATCAAATATTTAAACAAAAAATAAAGTTTGTATATAAATAGATTAAATAGTTGATATAAGTACACAAATGTCACTTAAGGAAATTTCTTTTTTTATATATAAAATTCACATAAGGAAAGTACCTCTAAAAAAAATTCCTTAATGACAAAATCCTTTAGTAATAAATTCATTAATAATAATATCAAAGAATAAAAAATATTAAATAATAAATAATAAATTCAGCGAGTTAGACGAAAAAACGCAGCTATAATCAAGTATATACATACTTAGATATTAAATAATATAAATAAGTAAATAAAATATACTATATACATTGATACACTACACAACCTGATGTTAATTTATATTTATATTTAAATTTAAATTTAAATAAGTGGTCAAGTGCATTCTACCAGCCCATTAATCATTCCATCTAAATAATCTTATTAATCAAGTTTAGCCTTTCTCATTCTAAAGGCATAACTACATAAAAAAATGGCTAATTTATTTATTTTAAGTTATTTATTAATAATGTTCATATTAATACATTATTCTTATCATGGTTTAGAGATTTACCTATTAAGAGCTTTTTGCTTTAACAGACATTTAATGGAACACGTCCCATTAATCCCTGGGTACGCGTAAGCATTTGTTTTAAGTTGCCATAACAACTCGCTTTCTTCCAATTTAAGGTGCCATGGCCCACCCCTAGGATTAATTTCTATTTTTTGAACGACATTGAACAAAAAACTATGGTTGTTATTTTCCATAATATGTTTTGCTAGGGCATTAGTTATAACTCCCTTAGAGATTGCGTACATATGTTCATAAATGCGTAAAACATGCTTAAAACAAATGCTTACGCGTACCCAGGGATTAATGGGACGTGTTCCATTAAATGTCTGTTAAAGCAAAAAGCTCTTAATAGGTAAATCTCTAAACCATGATAAGAATAATGTATTAATATGAACATTATTAATAAATAACTTAAAATAAATAAATTAGCCATTTTTTTATGTAGTTATGCCTTTGGAACGAGAAAGGCTAAACTTGATTAATAAGATCATTTAGATAGAATGATTAATGGGCTGGTAGAATGCACTTGACCACTTAGTTAAATTTAAATTTAAATATAAATATAAATAAACATAGGGCTGTGCAGTGTATCAATGTATATAGTATATTTTATTTACTTATTTATATTATTTAATATCTAAGTATGTATATACTTGATTATAGCTGCGTTTTTTCGTCTAACTCGCTGAATTTATTATTTATTATTTAATATTTTTTTATTCTTTGATATTATTATTAATGAATTTATTACTAAAGGATTTTGTCATTAAGGAATTTTTTAGAGGTATTTTCCTTATGTGAATTTTATATATAAAAAAAGAAATTTCCTTAAGTGACATTTGTGTACTTATATCAACTATTTAATTTATATATAAATTTTATGTTTTTTTAAATATTTGATATATTTAACTATGAAATAGTTGTGCTTTTAGTAATGTTGAATGTATATGTTTATTGATTGATTGATGGATTGTTTAGTTAATTAATTAAAATTAAACAATTATTAGGGTATGTGAGTGTATTTAAACTCACAAGAGGTTCCAAAGTAACTTGTCTGAAGAAGTGTATGTAATTTTGTACACAAAAACGTTTACAAGTAAAGGATCTTGGATTTTACTTCGTGGCTGTGCTTTGTTGGACTCACTTATTGTTTTCATAGTTTTTGGAACTTTTCGGAGTTTTGTTTGTACAATAATATAAGTAGGCAAGCTACTGCAAAAACTACAATAATATATGTAGACACGCAACCTCAACAATATAATTAGGCATGCAACCTCACCAACTAGAGTAATATAACTAGGCACTCAACCGCAAGAACAACGATAATATAAATAGACATGCAGTGGTAACAATAATTATATAAGTAGGCACATAACCTCAAGAACAATAATATAAATAGGAATGCAACTGCAGAAACAACAATAATACTAATGGGCAAGCAAGCAGAATAACAATATAAGTAGGCATGCAACAGCAATAACAACAAGAATATAAGTAGGCATGCAACAGTAACAACAAGAATATAAGTAGGCATGCAACAGTCACAATAAGAAGTAGGCACACAACTGAAACAGCATTAATATAAGTACGCATGCAGCCGAAAAAAGACAATAATATAAGCAGTCATGCAACTTCAACAACAGTAAAATAACTGAGCAGGCAGCTAAACCAACAATAATACAAGTAGGCACAGAACTTCAACAAGGGTAATTTAAGTAGGCATGCAGTTGCAATAACAATAATATAAGTAGGCACTCAACCTCAACAACAATAATATAAGTAGGCATGCAGCCTCAATGTGAATGATAAAAGTAGGCAAGCAAACGCAAAAGCAACAATAATATAAGTACTCATGCAACCCCAACAAAAATGATAGTATAACTACTCACGCTGCCACAACAAGAAAAGAATACTATAAGTAGGCACACAACTGCAACAGCAATAAAATAAGTAGGTATGCACCTGCAACAAGAAGAATATAAGTAAGAATGCAACCACAAACAACAACAATAATATATGTAGGCACACAACCGCAAAAACTACAATAGTATAGGTAGACACGTAACCTCAACAGCAACAACATAATTAGGCACTCAACCTCAAGCACAACAAGAATAACATAACTAGGCATGCAGTTCCAAGAAGAAAGATAAGGCAAGAACAATAATATAAGTAGGCATGTAACCACAAGAACAACAATAATACAAGTAGGCACAGAATAGTAACAACAACAATAATATAAGTAGGCACACAACTGCAACAGCAGTAATACAAGTAGGCATGCAACCACAGCAACAATAATATAAGTAGACATGCAAACTCATCAATAGTAAAATAAGTAGGCATGCAACTGCAACAATAGGCAGGGAACCACAACAATAGGAATAAAATAAGTAGGCATGCGACTGCAACAACAAAACTATAAAAAAGCACACAACCACCATAACAACATTAATATAAGAAGGCATGCAAAAGTAACAACAATAAGTAGGCATGCAACTGCAACAAGATCAGTAATGTAAATAGGCATGCACTCGAACACAATTAATAGTATAACTTGGCATGCAACTGCAGCAACAACAGTAATATAAGTAGGCAGACAAACCCAACAAAAAACAATATAAATAGACACGCAGCTGCAACAACAGTGATACAAGTAGGCATGTAACTGCAACAACCATACAATAAGTAGGGACACAGCCGTAACAACAATAATATAAATAGGTATGCAACTGCACAACAGCAATAATATAAGTTGTCATGCAACTGCAACAGTAATGATGTAAGTAGGCATGCAACCTCAACAAGAATAATATATGTTGGCATGCAGCTGCAACAACAATAATGTAAGTAGGCAGTCAACCTCAAAAACAATAACATAAATAAGCATGCAACTGGAACAAGAACAGTATAACTAGACACACAACTGCAACAACAAAAGAGTAAAATAAGTAGGCACGCAACAACAGCAAGATTATAAATAAGCACTCATCTGCAACAACAATAATATAAATAGGCACACAACCGCAAAGGCAACAGTAATATAAGGGCAACCTCAACAACATTAATGTAAGTAGGCACACAACCGCAACAACAATAATATAAGTAGTCAACATCAACAATAATATAAGTAGGCTTGCAATCACAACAACAAGAGAATAACTAGGCATGCAACTGCAATAACCAATGCAATATAAGTAGGAATGAAACCACAGCAACAACAATAATATAAGTAGGCAAGCAACCTCAAAAACAATGATATAAATAGGCACTCAACTTCAACACCAATAATAATATAATTAGGCAGGCAACCATAACAACAAAATAAGTAGGCATGTAACCGCAGAAAGAATAATATATGTGGCTGTGTAACCTCAACAAATAATAACTAGGCACACAACTGCGACAACCAGTATAATCCAAGTAGGAGTGCATCCGCAACAATAACAATAATATAAGTACTCATGCAACTGCAAAAACAATAATTATAAATAGGCAGAAAACTTCAACAATAATATAATTAGGCATGCAACCTCAACCCCAAGAATAAAATAAATAGGTATGCAAGCAGAACAAAATCAATAATATAAGTAGGCATACAACTGCAGCAGCAAGAATATGCATAGACATGCAACCTCAACAAAAAACAATATAAGTAGGCATCCAGACAAAACATCATTGCAAGTAGGCATGCAACTGCAAGAACAATAAAATAAGCTGTAACAACAATAAGATAAATAGCCATGCAACCACAACAACAGTAATGAAAGATGACATGCAACCACAACAAGAATGTAAATAGGCATGTAACCTCAACAACATCAGTAGACATGCAACCTCAACAACAATAACGTAAGTTAGCATGCAGTTGCAAAAACAACAATACTATACATAAGCATGCAATCCAAACAATAATATAAGCAGGCATGCAACTGCAACAAGAAGCCAATAATATAAGTAGGCACACAACCACAACAAAAGAATAAAAGTAAGCAAGCAAGCGCAACAACAGTAACATAAGTAGGTATGCAACCTCAGGAACTTTAATATAAGCAGGCATGCAAGCGCAAAAACAATAATATAAGTAGGCATACAAACTCAACAACAATAATATAAGGAGGCACGCAAATGCAACAAAACTACAAAAACAACAAATAGGCATGCAGCCACCTCAACAACAATAAAAGTAGGCATGCAACCTCAACAGCAACAATAAAAATAGGCATGCAACCACAATAAAAACAATAATACAAGACATGCAGCTGCAACAAACCACAACAAAAACAATAATATAACTAGACATGCAGCTGCAACAACAAAATAATAATATAAGTAGGCTTGCAACTGCAACAACAATAAAATAAGTAGGCACACAACTGCAGCAACCAGTACAATATAAGTAGGAATGCAACTACAACAGCAATAATAAAGTAAGCATGTAACTTCAGCAACAATAATAACATAATTATGCATGGAACTGGAAAAAAATCAATAATATATATAGGTGCACAACCGCAGCAACAACAATAATACAAGTAGGTACGCAACCACAACAACAATAACTGAAGTAGGCACGCAACCACCAAAACAACAGTAATATAAGTAAGCATGCAGCCTCGCAACATTAATATAAGTAAGTACGCAACTGCAAAAAACAACAATAATATTAAGTAGGCATGCATCCTCAGCAAGATTAATATAAGTAGGCATGCGACTGCAAAAGCAATAATATAAGTAGGCATGCAAGCTGAACAACAATAATGTAAGTAGGGACTCAACCACAAGAAAGCAAACAACAATAATATAAGTAGGCATGTAAGGTCAACATTAATATAAGTAGACACATAACTGCAAAAACAACTGATATTGCCAACATCCTGGCAGATAGGTTTAGTGCTAACTTTATCCCCCTCTCACCACCTAGAGGGCCCATCTCTATACCGGAAGAATGCAAAGTTCCTGTAATCACGGCTGCACAGGTAAAAACCACACTCTTCAAAGCCAAGAACACAACATCCATGGGACCTGACATTATCCCAGGTTGCGTTCTACATGAACTACAGAATGAACTGGCACCCTACCTAAGTACCATGTTCAGTCATAGCCTCACCTCAGGCTTTGTGCCCACTGAATAGCGCACTGTGATGGTTATCCCACTCCACAAAGGGGGAGCCATGACGGACCCCAGGAACTACTGCCCCATTAGCCTGATGAGCCTGGTCTGCAAGGCCATGGAACGTATCATCATGGAACTCATAAACAAAGACATTGGTAATCTCCAAACTCTGGACCCTACCCAGTTCGGGTTTGTAAAAGGCAGATCATGTCTCCTAAACCTGATTGACTTCTTTGAAGTAGTCACCAAAGTCATACATGAGGGTAGGGTGGTTCACACAGCTTATCTAGATCTCGCTAAGGCTTTCGACACCATCCCCCACTCTGGAATTATAGATAAGCTAACTAAGCTAGGTATAAATCCCTATGTTCCAAGATGGTTTGCCAACTGGCTCACGGACAGAACCCACACTGTGAAAGTAGCAGACTCCAAATCTGACTTCAGACCAGTGACAAGTGGAGTACCACAGGGTTCAGTCCTGGGTCCTCTCCTGTTTGGTATCTACTTCTCTGAAGTACAGGCTAACACAGAAGGTCTTTCGCTAACAAAGTTTGCAAATGACTGCAAACTAGGAGCCATAATCAAAACTCCTAACGATGTGGACATACTACAAAAGGGCCTCACTGAGACAGATGCCTGGTGTCAAAGCCATGGCCTGAAGCTCAATGCCAAAAAGTGTATTGTCATCCCCTGTGGTAAAAACTCTGTACCCATGAACTACCACATAAGTGGTAGTCTACTTAACACCGAAAGTGTGATAAGAGACCTTGGGACACAGGTGGACAGTAGTCTCTCCTTTGATAATCACATTGCCACAATGGTCAGGAAATCCTTGTACGTGGCTCACCTCATCACAAAAGGTTTCTCATCCAGAAAAAAAGAGGTCATTATTCCCCTCTACTCGTCACCCATTAAACCCATTATAGAGTACAACGCCCCTTTTGGTATGTACCTCACAAGACATCTACAACAACTGGAAAGGCCACAGAAATACCTCACAAAGAGGATTAATGGCCTCAAACAGATGCCTCACACAGATCGTCTCAAAAAACTCCAGCTTTACTCCGTTGCATATCACCTACTCAGAGGCGATTTCTGCCTAACATACAAAGCTATGTCAAACCCAGAGCTGTTGGACATACTCCACTTAAAGAAATCCCTCCGAGCTACACACGCTAAGGGACCTAAACCTTGTCACCACAATAAACAGAACATGCTGGAGGGATAGATTCCTGTCCCAGAGACTTTCCATACTCTGGAACAGACTATCTATCTATGTCAAACAGAGCTCCTCATTAGCACTCTTTAAGAAAAATCTTGATGATTGGATGGGAAATAGGAAATTCACACCAGGGATCAGTTCTGTGGCTCTGCTCGACACAGGAACATAATTTTCTTGGGTGTTGAATGCCAGGGTACCTTTTTGGCTAGGCTTATATAGGCCCTAGGGCTAATAGCCTAGTACCTACCTATGAACCTATGAACAACAATAATATAAATAGGCACACAACCAGAACAACAACAATGTAACTAGGCATGCAACAGCAACAAGAAAACAACATAATAAGAAGGCACGCAAGCACAACAGCAACAAGAATATAAGTAGGCAAGCAACTTCAGCTATGATAATAATATAATTATGCAGACAAATGGAACAAGATAAATAATATTAGTAGGTATGCAACCACAGCAACAACATTAATATAAGTAGGCATGCAACATCAACAAAAAAACAATATAAGTAGGCATGCAGATGGAACAACATCAGTGCAAGTAGGCATGCACCTGCACCAACAATAAAATAAGCAAGCACACAGTCTCAACAACAAGAATATCAGTAGGCATGCAACTGTAACAACAACATTAATATAAGTAGGCTTGCAATCACAACAAAAAGAATATAAGTAGGCAGACACAAGAAGAATAATATAAGTAGGCATGCAGCCTCAAGAATGTTAATATAAGTAGGCATGCAAGTGCTAAAACAAAGATATAAGTGGACATGCAACATCAGCAACAATAATATAAATAGGCACACAACCACAACAATAATGTAAGTAGGCATGCAACCACCAAAACAACAGTAATATGAGTAGGCATGCAAGCTCAACAACATTAATATAAATAGGCACACAACCATAACAACAATAATATAAGTAGGCATGCAACCACAAAAATAACAGTAATATAAGTAGGCATGCAACCTCAACAACATTAATATAAGTAAGCATGCAACTGCAAAAGCAACAGTAATATAAGTAGGCATGCAACGTCAAAAAAATTAATATAAGTAGGCATGCAGATGCAAAAGCTATAAGTAGGCATGCAACCCCAACAACAATAATGGAAGTAGGCACTCAACCGCAACAAAAATGATATGAGTAGGCATGCAACTGCAACAAGAAAATGATATTATAAGTAGTCACGCAACCACAACAACAACAATATAAGTAGGCATGCAACCACAAAAAGAACAAAAATATAACTAGTCATGGAAACTCAGCAAGATTAATATAAGTAGGCACCCAACCGCAAAATGAACAATAATATAAATAGGCACACAACCCGAACAACATCACTGTAATTAGGCATGCAACAGCAACAACAAAACAATGAAATGAGTAGGCACGCAACCACAACAGCAACAATAATATAAATAGGCACACAACCCAAACAACATCACTGTAATTAGGCATGCAACAGCAACAACAAAACAATGAAATGAGTAGGCAAGCAACCACAACAGCAACAATAATATAACTAGTCACACAGCTGCAACAACAAAACAATAATATAAGTAGGGTCACAACTGCAACAAGAATAAAATAACTAGGAATGCAACTGCAACAACTAGTACAATACAAGTAGGAATGCATCCACAAAAACAACAATAAAATAAGTTGGCAAGCAACCACATAAACAATAATATAAATAGGCATGCAACTTCAACAATAATAATATAATTAGGCATGTAACCACAACAACAACAATAATATAAGTAGGCACACAAGCAGAACAAAATCAGTAATATAAGTAGGCACACAACCACAGCAACAATAATATAAGCAGGCATGGAACAAAAAATATATAATATTTGTAGTCATGCAACTTCAAGAAGTTTAATATAAGTAGCTATGCAAATACTAAAACAATAATAATGTAAGTAGGCATGCAACCTCAAGAAGTTTAATATAAGTAGGTATGCAAATACTAAAACAACAATAATGTAAGTAGGCATGCAACCTCAAGAAGTTTAATATAAGTAGGCATGCAAACGCTAAAAGAACAGTAACGTAAGTAGGCATGCAACCTCAACAACAATGTAAGTAGGTACGCAATTGTACCAACAATAATATAAGTAGATATGCAACCACAAAAACAAGAATAATATAAGTAAGCATGCAAACTCAAGATTAATATAAGTAGGCACGCAACCACAAAAACACCACCAATATAAATAGGCATGCAACAGGAACAACAACAGTGTAACTAGGCATGCAACAGCAGCAACAAAACAATAAAATAAGTAGGCACGCAACAACAACAAAAATATAAGTAGTCAAACAGCCACAAGAACAATAATATAAGTAGGCATACAACCTCAACAACATTAGTATAAGTAGGCATGCAACCGCAAAAACAATAATATAAGTAGGCATGCAAACTCAACAACAATAATATTAGTAGGCACACAAATGCAACAAAATGCTGTGAATAGGCATGCAGCTGCAAAAACAACAATAATATAAGTAGGCGTGCAGCCTCAACAACATTAATAAAAGTAGGCATGCAACTGCAACAGCAACAATAATATAAATAGGCATGCAACCACAACAAAAACAGTAATGCAACTAGGCACACAGCTGCAACAAGAAAACAATAATGTTAGTAGCTCACAACACCAGTGTGCCACCCAACAACACCCCCTAAGGCAAGACAATGTACCCAACACTTTAGTCATAGGTGACTCTATAGTCAGGCACACTGATGTCCCACTCACCAGGCTGAACATGGAGAAAATTACAGTCAGCAGCCTGTTGGGTGCAAGGATCTGCCTCATAATGCATGTACTCAGGTCACTCCACAAAAAGTACAAATACAACTCTGTTATTGTCCATGTTGGAGTGAATGACTTGAGACGTATCTCCCTGGACTACATGAAAAGAGACATGGATGAGCTCTTGGATTATGTGGCCCAGGCAGTTATGACCCTAGTACCTGAGTAGCATTCTGCCTTTGCCCAGAATGATACCACAGTATAAGAACAAAATGATTGACTTCAACAATTGGCTAAGCTTCTGGTGTCATTCAAAGGGGATCCAGCATCTGTCTGCCTGGGAAGACATGATCGACAAACGATGATGCTTTGCCAGAGATGGTCTGCACCTGTCACCCCTGAGATTTAGGTTACTGGCTAAAGCTCTTGCCACCCCTATAGTGCCTTTTTTAGGCAAGGTTCAAAGGACAAAACCACCACCGTAACAGATACAAGCATGCAAAATCTGAACGTAATGCTACTCAATGCTAGAAGTCTAAACCTCAAAATGCACTCTCTTGAGGCACTCCTAAAAATGGAGAACATCGATATCTGTGCAGTAACTGAGAGCTGGTTCAAGGCTCCAGAGAGCACCCATGCAATACCAGGCTACAACTCTTACCACACTTTCTGGCCACTAAACCATGACTGAAACGCTAAGGGTGGAGGAGTGTCCATATTCACCAAGGATATTCACACCTCCAGGCTAGTTGCCCAACACAATGCATCTGAAATTCTCCAGGTGCATCCAACACTAGGTAAGACTGCAATCCAAATTGTAGCTTGCTACAGATCCCCCACCATGCCCCAAGATTCTCGCTACACCTGTCTAAACATACTGGAAAATATTAAGATACAACCAAACACCCTAATACTGGGTGATTTCAACTACCCCGCCATTAACTAGGAAAACTACTCTGGTGCCAACACCTTTTCCCAATGGTTCTTGGAATTCATAAATTCCAATGCCCTGGATCAACTAATCCATTGTCCCACCAGGGGCTCCAGTATCCTATACCTGGTCATTACCAACATGGGAGATAGATGCTCCACAGCAGTGGTCACCCCCTCATTGGTCAGGTCTGACCATAAGCAAATCACCCTTGACATCCACATCCCACCCCAACCCCCCAGTAAGGAAACCTCTGTAAAAAACGTCTCCAAAGCCAACTTCATGCTACTCAAGTCAGAAGTGACAAATTTCATGACACCCATGCAGACGGGATCTGAAATTGTAACTGCTGAATACTGCACAAGCACATCCACTCGTGCATGAATCATGCCATCCAAAAGAGAACCAAGACACTCTCCTTCAAAAAAAGGAAGCCAATCTGGTGGTCCCCTGCCATAAACAAACTATACAACAGAAGGAAGAAACTGTTGCAGAAAAGAGGAAAATCCCAGGATGCAAAAAACCCCCTTACCAGCCTCAGTAAGAAGCTGAGATCACTCATAAAATCCTCCAAAGCTAGTTATGAAAATAAAATTGCCAACGATTCCAAAGACAACCACAAGGCATTCTATAGTTATGTCAAGAATCTAAATGGCAATGCTCAGATCTGCTCTGAGCTACAACAGAATGGCATTAAATATACTGATCCCAAGGAAATTGCCAGTATCCTGGCAGAACGATTTAGTGCCAGCTTCACCCTCTCTCATCCCCTAAAGGGCCCATATTAATATCAAAAGATTGCCAAACTCCGGTAATAATGGCCACACAGGTATAAACTGTACTCTCCAAAGCTAAGAATACAGCATCCATGGGACCAGATGACATCCTGGGCTGTGTACTACATGAACTACAAAATAAACTGGCACCTCACCTAAGTGTCATGTTTAATCATAGCCTCACCTCAGGCTTTGTGCCCACTGAGTGGCACACAGCTACAGTTATTCCACTCCACAAGGGGGGATCCACCTTGGATCCTGGGAACTACAGTCCCATCAGTCTGATGAGCCTGATCTGCAAGGGCATGTAATGCATTATCATGGAACTTATAAACAAAGACATTGGCAACTTTCAAACACCGGACCCTACCCAGTTTGGATTCATGAAGGGGCGATCTTGTCTCCTGAACCTGATTGACTTCTTTGAATCAGTCTCCAGAGCTGTGGACGAGGGTAAGGCGGTCCACACAGCCTATCTGGACCTTGCCAAGGCCTTCAACACCATCCCCCACTCTGGAATCATAGATAAACTTACTAAGCTGGGCATAAATTCCTACATCACTCGATGGGTTGCCAACTGGCTTACTGACAGAACCCAGACTGTAAAAGTAGCCAACTCCAAATCCAGCACCAGACAAGTGGAGTACCTCATGGTTCAGTCCTGGGACTGCTCTTGTTTGGAATTTACTTCTCTGAAGTACAGGCCAACATTAAGGGACTCTGGCTAACAAAGTTCACTGATGACTGCAGACTAGGGGCCATTATTGAATCCTCAAATGATGTGGATATTCTACAAAAGGTCTTTACAGAAACAGATGCTAGGTGCCAGAGCCATGGGCTCAAGCTTAATGCCAAGAAATGTATAGTTATCCCCTTTGGGAAAAACATGTACCCATGAATTGCCACATAGATGGCAGTACACAAAACACCAAAAGTGTGATGAAAGACTTAGGGACACAGGTGGACAGTGGTCTCACCACATCACCACAACAGTCAGGAAATCCTTCTATGTAATACACCTCATCACTAAGGGCTTTTCATCCAGAAAAAAGGAGGTCATTGTATAAGTAGGAGTACAACCACAACAACAACAATAATATAAGTAGGCAATCGACCACGAAAACAATATAAGTAGGCATGCAACCTCAACAACAAGAAAAATATAATTAGGCATGTGACAGGTACAAAATCAATAATATAAGTAGGCATGCAACCGCAGCAACAACAATAATGTAAGTAGGCATGCAAAGTTAACAAAAAAGAATATAAGCAGGTATGCAGGTGGAACAACATCAATGCAAGTAGGCATGCAACCACAACAATAAAATCAGTAAGCACACAGCTACAGCAAGAGTAATATAAGTAGGGATGCAAATGGAACAAAATCAATAATATAAGTAGGCATGCAACTGCAGCAACAACAATAATATAGGTAGGCATGCAACCTCAAAAAAACAATATAAGTAGGCATGCACATGGAACAACATCAATGCAAGTAGGCATGCAACCGCAACAGCAATAAAATAAGTAAGCACGCAGCTGCAACAACAACAATAATATAAGTAGGCATGCAAGCACATCAAAAGTAATATAAGTAGGCATGCAACCACAGCAGCAATAATGTAAATACACACGTAACCTAAACAATATCACTAGGCATACTGCAACAACAATAATATAAGTAATCATGCAACTGCAAAAACAATAACATAAATAGGCACACAACTGCAACAACAAATTGATAATATAAGTAGGCATGCAACCTCAACAACAATAATATAAATAGACATGCAACCACAAAAACAATAATATAAGTAGGCATGCAACCTCAAGAACATATAAGTAGGGATGCAAATGTTAAAAGAACAATCATATAAGTAAGTATACAAGCTTAACAACAATAATCTAAGTTGGCATGCAACCACAAAACAATAATATAAGTAGGCATGCAACTGGAACAACAACAATATAAAGGCAAGCAGCAGCAACAACAAAACAGTAATATAAGTAGGCAAGCAACCACAACAAAAATAATATAAGTAGGCATGCAACCACACAACAATAATATAAGAAGGCATGCATCCTCAACACTATTAATATTAATAGGCATGCAACAGCTAAAACAACAATAATATAAATAGGCACACAAGTGGAACAACAACAATGTAACTAGGCATGCAACAACAAAACAATAAAATAAGTAGGCATGCCACCACCACAACAACAACAACAACACTATAAGTAGACATGCAACTGCAACAACAATAATATATGTAGGAACACAACCACAAAAACAACAATAATAAGTAGGCATGCAACCACAACAAAACAATAATAAAAGTAACACAGCTGCAACAACAAAACACTAATATAAGTAGGCACAACTGCAACAACAATAATATAAGTAGGCATGCAACACAACAACAATAATATAAGTAGAAATGCAACTGGAACAAAAATAAGTAGGGAAACAACTGCAAAAACAATAATATAAGTAGGCATGCAACCAACAACAATAATATAAGCAGGCATGCAACTGCAACAATAATATAAGTAGCCAACAAGCAACAATAATATAGGCACACAAATAACAATAATATAAGTAGGCATGCAACCACAACACAAACACTAATATAACTATGCACACAGCTGTGCAGACAAAACAATAATATAAATATCGGAACTGCAACAAGAATAAAATAAGTAATGCAACTGCAACAAGCAGTACAATATAAGTAGGAATGCATCCACAACAACAATAAAATAAGCAGGCAAGCAACCACAAATGCAATAATAGAAATCAGCACACAACTTCAGCAATAACAGTATAATTAGGCATGCAACCACAATACTAATATAAATATGCGTGCAAGCAAAACAACAATAATATAAGTAGGCACACAACTGCAGCAACAATAATGTATGTAGGCATGAAACCTCAACACAAAACAATATAAGTAGACATGCAGACAGAATAACATCAGTGCAAGTAGGCATGCAACTGCAGCAACAATAAAATAAGTAAGCATGCAGCTGCAAAAACAATACGATAAGTAGGCATGAAACTGCAACAACAATATAATAGGCATGCAAACCATGACAACAGTAATATAAGTAGGCATGCAACTGCAAAACAGCAATAATAGAAATAGGCATGCAACCCAAACAATACAAGTAGGCATGCAACTGCAACAACAAAACAATAATATAAGTAGGCATTCAACCACAACAAGACTATAAGTCAGCACGCAGCCACAACAATAATATAAGTAGGCACACAACCTTAAAAACAAAAATAATATAAATAAGCATGCACCTCAAGAACATTACTATAAGTAGGCTTGCCTAACACTAAAACAACAATAATATAAGTAGGCACGCAACCGCAACAATAATATAAGTAGGCATGCAAGCACAAAAACAGCAATAATATAAGTAGGCATACAACCTCAACAACACTAATATAAGTAGACACGCAAATGCAGAAACAATAATATAAATATGCATGCAAACAGAACAACAACACTGTATCTAGGCAAGCAGCAGCAATAACAAAACAATAAAATAAGTAGGCATGACTCCACAACAACAAAAACAACAAGAATATAAGTAGGCACACAACCGAAACAATCAACAATAATATAAGTAAGTACACTACAGCAAAAACAACAATAATATAAGAAAGCATGCATCCTCAGCAACATTAATATAAGTAGTAATGTACCACAAAAACAATAATATAAGTAGTCATGCAACCTCAACAATAATATAAGTAGGCATGCAATCATTAAAACACCAATAATGTGAGTAGACACGCAACCACAAAAACTACAATGTAATTAGGAATGCAACAGCAGCAATAAAAATAAAATAAGTAGGCACACAACCACAAGAACAACAAGAATATTAGCAGTCATGCAAACACAACAACAAAAACAATAATAATATCAGTAGGCAGGCAACTGCCACAACAATAATGTAAATACGCAAGTAACTTCAGCAACAATATCACTAGGCATGCAATCACAAGAACAGTAATATAAGTAAGCACACAACTGCAAAAATAACAGTAATATAAGTAGGCATGTAACTGCAACAACAAAATGGTAATGTAAATAGGCATGCAACCACAACAATAGAGATAAGTGGGCATGCAACTTCAAGAACATTAATATAAGTAGGGATGCAAATGGTAAAAGAACAATCATATAAGTAAGCATGCAAGCTCAACAGCAATAATCCAAGTAGGCATGCAACCGTAAAACCAACAATAGTATAAATAGGCATGCAACTGGAACAACAACAATGTATCTAGGCAAGCAGCAACAACAACAAAACAGTAAAATACGTTGGCATGCAACCACAGCAGCAACAAGAATATAAGTAGGCACTCTACCACAACAACAATATAAGAAGGCACACAACCACAAAAACAACAATAACATAAGTAGGTATGCAACAAGGTTAATATAAGTAGACACGCAATTGCAAACAACCATAATATAAATAGGCATGGAAGCGGAACAACAACAATGTAACTAGGCATGCAACAGCAACAACAAAACAATAAAATAAGTAGGCATGCAACCACAACAACAACAAAACTATAAGTAAGGCATACAACAGCAACAACAGTAATTTAAGTAGGAACACAACCACAAAAACAACAATATAACTAGGCACACAGCTGCAACAACAAAACAATAATATAAGTCGGGTTGCAACTGCAACAAGAATAAAAATAACTAGGCACGCAACTGCAACAACCGGTAAACTATAAGTAGGAATGCATCCACAACAACAATAAAATAAGTTGGCAAGCAACCGCAAAAACAATAATATAAGTAGGCACGCAACTTCAACAATAATAATATAATTAGGCATGCAACTGCAACAACAACAATAATATAAGTAGGCACACAGGCCGAACAAAATCAATAATATAAGTAGGCACACAACCGCAAAAACAATAATAAAAGTAGGTATGCAACCTCAAGAAGTTTAATATAAGTAGGCATTGAAATGCTAAAACAACAATAATGTAAGTAGGCATACAACCTTAAGAAGTTTAATATAAGTAGGCATGCAAATGCTAAAACAATAATAATGTAAGTAGGCATGCAACCTCAACAAGAATAATATAAGTAGGCACAACTCTGCAAGAACAATAATATAAGTAGGCAGTCAACCCCAAAAACAACAGTAATATAAGTAGGCATGCAACTGCAACAACAACAATAATATAAGTAGGCATGCAACTGCAACAACAATAATATAAGTAGGCATACCACTGCAACAACAATAATTTAAACAGGCATGTAACATCAACAATATCATACCAACTATATCAACTGTCGTACCAAAATACAAAAATAATATTCATACCACCATAAACCAACACGAATGAGTTTACTGACTAGAATACTCCTTTTTTAGATCAACTGAAATACTAGCAAACCAAGTGTACTTCTGTGACTTTCTCTTAAACAAAGTATACTAATCAATATTTACTCCTTAAGAAACTTCCACAAGGCAAAAGTATAATCTCCTTCATACTGTACTGAATATACTGTGTGCCGTGATTGTTTATATTGAATGTCCTTATGTTCTCCATTTATATACTGTGCAAGTTCTACTGTCATTTATTGTCACTGCATAATGACATTGTACTCTGCATATTTCTATCACTAAGAAATGCTGTTTATATTTGCATGGTTTCTTATTACTATAAATGTTGTCTTGTTGTGTAATAATTTTTGTTTAGCTGTTTGCTGTAGTAATTTCTAATTTGTTACTGGGGCCTTTCTTCCCATGCCTCCATAGAAAATGGGTTATTCTGACCCAGTGGACTTTCTCAGTCAACAAATGTCAATAAATAAATAAATAGGCATGCAACCCGAACAGCAACAATATAAGTAGGCACGCAACTGCAACAACAAAACGATAATATAAATAGGCACTCAACCACAACAACAAGAATATAAGTAGGCATGCAGCTGCAGCAACAGTAATATAAGTAGGCATGCAACCATACAAAAACAACCATAATATAAGTAGGCATACAACCTCAACAACATTAATATAAGTAGGCATGCACCCACAAAAAGAACAATAATATAAGTAGGCACGCAACCAGAACAACAACAATGTAACTAGGCACACAACAGCAACAACAAAACAATAAAATACGTAGGCACGCAATCACAACAACAACAATATAACTAGGCATGCAACCACAACAAGCAACAACAATAATATAAGTAGGTACACAACCGCAAAAACAACACTAATATAAGTAGGCATGCAACTTCAACATTAATATAAGTAGGCATGCAACCGCAAAAACAATAATATAAGTAGGCATGCAACCTCAACAATAATATAAGTAGGCACACATCTGCAACAAATATAATATGAGTAGGCATGCAGCTGCTAAAACAACAATAATATAAGAAGGCGTGCCGCCTCAACAACATTAATAAAAGTAGGCACACAATCGCAACAGCAACAATAATATAAATAGGCATGCAACCATAACAAAAACAATAATACAACTAGGCACGCAACTGCAACAACAAAACAATAATGTAAGTAGGCTCACAACTACTACAACAATAAAGTAAGTAGGCATGCAACTACAATAATCAGTACAATATAAGTAGGAATGCAACGGCAACAACAATAATATAAGTAGGCAGTCAACCACAAAAACAATAATATAAGTAGGCCCGCAACGTCAACAACAATAATAATATAATTAGGCATGCAACAGGAACAAAATAATATAAATAGGCATGCAGCCATAGCAACAATAATATAAGTAGGCATACAACATCAACAAAAAACAATATAAGTAGGTACGCAGATGGAACAACATCAATGCAAGTAGGCATGCAACTGCAACAACAATAAAATAAGTAAGCATGCAGCTGCAACAACATTAATATAAGTAGGCCTGCAACCGTAACAACAATAATGTAAATACATATGTAACCTCAACAAAAATAATATCAGCAGGCATGCAATTGCAACAACAATAATATAAATAAGCATGCAACTGCAAAAACAACTATAACATAAATAGGCACGCAACTGCAACAACAAAATGGTAATATAAGTAGGCATGCAACCACAACAAAAAGAATATTATTAGGCATGCAACCATAATGACAATAATATAAGTAGACACACAACCACAACAGCAATAATATAAGTAGACATGCAACCACAAAAACAATAATAAAGTAGGCACGCAACTGCAACAATCAGTACAATATAAATAGGAATGCAACTGCAACAACAATAATATAAGTAGGCAGTCAACCACAAAAACAATAATATAAGTAGGCACACAACTTCAACAACAATAATAAAATAATTAGGCATGCAACAGGAACAAAATCAATAATATAAGTAGGCATGCAAGCACAGCAACAACAATAATATAAGTAGGCATGCAACTTCAACAGAAAACAGTATAAGTAGGTACACAGGTGGAACAACATCAATGCAAGTAGGCATGCAAATACAACAACAATAAAATAAGTAAGCATGCAGCTGCAAAAGCCTTAATATGAGTAGGCATGTAACTGCAACAACAATAATATTAGTAAGCAAGCAACTGTAAAAACAATAACATAAATAGGCACGCAATGGTAACTACAAAATGATAATATAAGTAAGCATGCAAACACAACAAAAAGAATATAAGTAGGCACGCAACTGCAACAACAATAATATAAGTAGATGCACAACTGCAACAACAATAATGTAAGTAGACACGCAACCACAACAGAAAGAAGAATATAAGTAGGCAAGCAACCACAACAACAAAGCTATAAGCAGGCATGCAACTGCAACAATAAGTAGAAACACAACCACAAAAATAACAATAATATAAGTAGGCACGCAACCACAACACAAACACTAATATAACTATGCACACAGCTGTGACAACAAAACAATAATATAAATATCGTCACAACTGCAAGAAGAATAAAATAACTAGGCATGCAACTGCAACAAGCAGTACAATATAAGTAGGAATGCATCCACAACAACAACAATAAAATAAGCAGGCAAGCGACCACAAATGCAATAATATAAATCAGCACACAACTTCAACAATAACAGTATAATTAGGCATGCAACCACAATAGTAATATAAGTAGGCGTGCAAGCAGAACAAAATCAATAATATAAGTAGGCACACAACTGCAGCAACAATAATGTATGTAGGCATGAAACCTCAACACAAAACAATATAAGTAGACATGCAGACAGAATAACATCAGTGCAAGTAGGCATGCAACTGCAGCAACAATAAAATAAGTAAGCACGCAGCTGCAGCAAGAACAATAAGATAAGTAGGCATGAAACCGCAACAACAATAATGAATGTAGGCTTCCAACCATGACAACAATAATGTAAGTAAGCATGCAACTGCAAGACAACAATAATATAAATAGGCACACAACCCGAACAATACAAGTAGGCATGCAACTGCAACAACAAAACAATAATATAAGTAGGCATTCAACCACAACAAGACTATAAGTCAGCACGCAGCCACAACAATAATATAAGTAGGCACACAACCTTAAAAACAAAAATAATATAAATAAGCATGCACCTCAAGAACATTACTATAAGTAGGCTTGCCTAACACTAAAACAACAATAATATAAGTAGGCATGCAAGCACAAAAACAGCAATAATATAAGTAGGCATACAACCTCAACAACACTAATATAAGTAGACACGCAAATGCAGAAACAATAATATAAATATGCATGCAACTGGAACAACTGTGTAACTAGGCAAGCAGCAGCAACAACAAAACAATAAAATAAGTAGGCACGCAACCACAAAAACAATAATATAAGTAGTCATGCAACCTCAACAATAATATAAGTAGGCATGCAATAGCAACAAAAATAATATGAGTAGGCATGCAACTGCAAAAACAACTATAATATAAGTAGGCATGCAGCCTCAACAACAATAATATAAGTAGTCACGCAACCGCAACAACAGTAATATAAGTAGGCATGCAACCACAACAGCAATAATGTAAACACACACGTAACCTAAACAATATCACTAGGCATACTGCAACAACAATAATATAAGTAATCACACAACTGCAAAAACAACAATAACATAAATAGGCACACAACTGCAACAACAAAATGATAATGTAAGTAGGCACTTAACCACAACAAAAGGAATATAAGTAGGCATGCAACCTCAACAACAATAATATAAATAGACACGCAACCACAAAAACAATAATATAAGTAGGCATGCAACCTCAAGAACATTAATATAAGTAGGGATGCAAATTGTAAAAGAACAGTCATATAAGTAAGCATGCAAGCTCACCAACAATAATCTAAGTAGGCATGCAACCGTAAAACCAACAATAGTATAAATAGGCATGCAACTGGAACAACAACAATGTATCTAGGCAAGCAGCAACAACAACAAAACAGTAAAATACGTTGGCATGCAACCACAGCAGCAACAAGAATATAAGTAGGCACTCTACCACAACAACAATAATATAAGAAGGCATGCAACCTCAACAATATTAATATAAATAGGCACGCAACAGCTTAAACAACCATAATATAAATAGGCATGCAAGCGGAACAACAACAATGTAACTAGGCATGCAACAGTAACAAAGCAATAAAATAAGTAGGCATGCCACTACAACCACAACAAAACTATAAGTAGGCATGCAGATGCAACAATAATATAAGTAGGAACACAGCCACAAAAACAACAATAATAAAAGTAGGCCGCACACAACCACAACAAAAACAATAATATAACTAGGCACACAGCTGCAACAATGAAACACTTATATAAGTAGGGGCACAACTGCAACAAGAATAAAATAATTAGGCATGCAACTGAACATGTAGTACAGTACAAGTAGGAATGCATCCAGAAGAACAACAATAAAATAAGTAGGGAAGCAACCACAAAAACAATAATATAAATAGGCACGTAGCTTCAACAACAACAATAATATAATTAGGCATGCAAGAGCAACAACAATAATATAGGTAGCCAAGCAAGCAACACAAAATCAATAATATAAGTAGGCCCACAACTGCAGCAACAATATTATATGTAGGCATGCAAACTCAACAAAAAGCTACATAAGTAGGCATGCAGACAGAACAACATCAACGCAAGTAGGTATGGAACTGCACCAACAATTAAATAAGTAAGCATGCAGCTGCAACAACAATAAGATAAGGAGGCATGAAACCGCAACAACAGTAATGAATGTAGGCATTCAACCACAACAACAAATATGTAAATAGGCATATAACCTCAAAAACAATATCAGTAGACATGCTACCACAACAACAATAATGTAAGTAAGTATGAAACTGCAAAAACAAAAGTAATATAAATAGGCAAGCATTCCAAACAACAATATAAGTAGGCATGCAACTGCAACAACAAAATGATAATATAAGTAGGCATGCAACCACAACAAAAAGACTATTAGTAGGTACACAGCTACAACAACAATAATATAAACAGGCACACAACTGCAAAAGCAATAATATAAGTAGGCATGCTACCTCAACAACTTTAATATAAGTAGGCATGCAAACACTAAAACAAAATAATGTGAGTAGACATGAAACCACAAAAACTAGAATAATATAAGTATGCATGCAACCCCAGCAAGATTACTATAAGAAGGCATGCCAAACACTAAAACAACAATAATATAAGTAGGCACGCAATTGCAACAATAATATAAGTAGGCATGCAAGCACAAAAACAGCAATAATATAAGTAGGCATACAACCTCAACAACATTAATATAAGTAGACACACAAATGCAGAAACAACAATAATATAAATATGCATGCAACCGGAACAAGAACTGTGTAACATGTAATAATATTCAAGCAGCAGCAACAACAAAATAATAAAATAAGTAGGCATGCAACCACAACAACAACAAGAATATAAGTAGGCACACAACCACAACAATCAACAATAATATAAGTAAGTACACAACAGCAAAAACAACAATAATATAAGAAAGCATGCATCCTCAACAACATTAATATAAGTAGGCATGCAACCACAAAAACAATAATATAAGTATTCATGCAACCTCAACAATAATATAAGTAGGCATGCAATAGCAACAAAAATAATATGAGTAGGCATGCAACTGCAAAAACAACTATAATATAAGTAGGCATGCAGCCTCAACAACAATAATATAAGTAGGCACGCAACCGCAATAGCAAGAATAACATAAGCAGGCATGCAACTGCAACAAAAACAATAATGCAACTAGGCACGCAGCAGCAACAACAAAACAATACTGTAAGTAGGCTCACAACTGCAACAACAATAAAATAAGTAAACACACAACTGCAACAATCAGTACAGTATAAGTAGGAATGCAACTGCAACAACAACAATAATATAGGTAGGCAATCAACCACAAAAACAATAATATAAGTAGGCATGCAACTTCAACAACAAGAAATATATAATTAAGCATGGAACAGGAACAAAATCAATAATATAAGTAGGCATGGAACCGCAGCAACAACAATAATTTAAGTACGCATGCAAAGTTAACAAAAAACAATATAAGTAGGTACGCAGGTGGAACAACATCAATGCAAGTAGGCATGCAAGTGCAACAACAATAAAATCAGTAAGCATGCAGCCACAACAAGAATAATATAAGTAGGTATGCAAATGGAACAAAATCAATAATATAAGTAGGCATGCAAATGCAGCAACAGCAATAATATAGGTAGGCATGCAACCTCAACAAAAACAATATAAGTAAGCATGCTCATGGAACAACATCAATGCAAGTAGGCATGCAACTGCAACAGCAATAAAATAAGTAAGCACGCAGCTGCAAGAACAACAATAATATAAGTAGGCATGCAACCGCAACAACAGTAATCTAAGTAGGCATGCAACCGCAACAGCAATAATGTAAATACACATATAATCTAAACAATATCAGTAGGCATACTGCAACAACAATAATATAAGCAATCACGCAACTGCAAAAACAACAATAACATAAATAGGCACACAACTGCAACAACAAAATGATAATGTAAGTAGGCACCTAACCACAACAAAAGGAATATAAGTAGGCATGCAACCTCAACAACAATAATATAAGTAGACACGCAACCACAAAAACAATAATACAATAGGCATGCAACCTCAAGAACATTAATATAAGTAGGGATGCAAATGGTAAAAGATCAATCATATAAGTAAGCATGCAGCTCAACAACAATAATCTAAGTAGACATGCAACCGTAAAACCAACAATAGTATAAATAGGCATGCAAACGGAACAACAACACTGTATCTAGGCAAGCAGCAGCAACAACAAAACAATAAAATAAGTAGACATGCCTCCACAACAAAACTATAAGTAGGCATGCAACTGCAACAACAATAATATAAGTAGGAACACAACCACAAAAACAACAATAATAAAAGTAGGTGGCACACAACCACAACAAAAACAATAATAAAACTAGGCACACAGCTGCAACAACAAAACACTAATATAAGTTGGGGTACAACTGCAACAAGAATAAAATAATTAGGCATGCAACTGAACAATCAGTACAGTAGCAGTAGGAATGCATCCAGAAGAACAACAATAAAATAAGTAGGGAAGCAACCACAAAAACAATAATATAAATAGGCACGCAGCTTCAACAACAACAATAATATAATTAGGCACACAAGAGCAAAAACAATAATATAGGTAGCCAAGTAAGCAGCACAAAATCAGTAATATAAGTAGGCCCACAACATCAGCAACAATAATATATGTAGGCATGCAACCTCAACAAAAAACTATATAAGTAGGCATGCAGACAGAACAACATCAATGCAAGTAGGCATGCAACCGCAACAATTAAATAAGTATATACGCAGCTGCAACAACAATAAGATAAGTAGGCATGAAACCACAACAACAACAATAATGAAAGTAGGCATGCAACCACAACAACAAGAATGTAAATAGGCATGTAACCTCAAAAACAATATCAGTAGGCATGCAACAGCAACAGCAATAATGTAAGTATGCGACTGCAAAAACAACAGTAATATAAATAGGCTAGCAATCCAAACAACAATATAAGTAGGCATGCAACTGCAACAACAAAATGATAATATAAGTAGGCACGCAACCACAACAAAAAGAATATAAGTAGGTACACAGCTGCAACAACAATAATATAAGCAGGCACACAACTGCAAAAGCAATAATATAAGTAGGCATGCAACCTCAAAAGCTTTAATATAAGTAGGCATGCAAACACTAAAACAACAATAATGTGAGTAGACATGCAACCACAAAAACTAGAATAATATAAGTAGGCATGCAACCCCAACAAGATTAATATAAGAAGGCATGCAACCACAAAAACATCAACAACATAAATAGGCACAACAACAGTGTAACTAGGAAAGCAACAGCAGCAACAAAATAAAATAAGAAGGCACACAACCACAAGAACAAAAAGAATATTAGCAGTCATGCAAACACAACAACAAAAACAATAATAATATAAGTAGGCATGCAACTGCCACAACAATAATGTAAATATGTAAGTAACCTCAACAACATCACTAGGCATGCAATCACAAGAACAATAATATAACTAAGCACACAACTGCAAAAACAACAGTAACATAAGTAGGCATACAACTGCAACAACAAAATGATAATGTAAATAGGTATGCAATCACAACAAAAAGAATGTAAGTAGGCATGCAACCGCAACAACAATATAAGTAGACACACAACCGCAGAAACAATAATATAAGCAGATATGCAACCCCAATAACATTAATACAAGTAGGGATGCAACCGTAAAACCACAATAATATAAATAGGCATGCAACTGGAACAACAACAATGTAACCAGGCAAGCAACAAAACAATAAAATAAGTAGGCATGCAACCACAACAGCAAAAAGAATATAAGTAGGCATACAACCACAACAATAATAAAAGAAGGCAGACAACCGCAAAAAACAACAATAACATAAGTAGGTATGCAACAAGGCTAATATAAGTAGACACGCAATCGCAAAAAGAACAATAATATAAATAGGCACACAACTGGAACAACAACAGTGTAATTAGCCATGCAACAGCAACAACAAAACAATAAAATAAGTAGGCATGCAAACACAACAACAACAAAACTATAAGTAAGCACACAACAGCAACAACAGTAATTTAAGTAGGAACACAACCACAAAAACAACAATAATGTAAGTAGGCACGCAACCACAACAAAAACAATATAACTAGGCACACAGCTGCAGCATCAAAACAATAATATAAGTAGGGTTGCAACTGGAACAAGAATAAAATAACTAGGCACACAATTACAACCAGTAAAATATAGGTAGGAATGCATCTACAACAATAAAATAAGTTGGCAAGCAACCGCAAAAACAATAAAATAAGTAGGCACGCAACAAAACAATAATATAATTAGGCACGCAACTACAACAACAATAATATAAGTGGGCACACAGCCAGAAAAAAATCAATAATATAAGTAGGCACACAACCGCAAAAACAATAATAAAAGTAGGTATGCAACCTCAAGAAGTTTAATATAAGTAGGTATGGAAATGCTAAAACAACAATAATGTAAGTAGGCATGCAACCTCAACAACAACAATATAAGTAGGTACACAACTGCAACAACAATAATATAAGTAGATATGCAACCACAAAAAGAAGAATAATATAAGTAAGCATGCAACCTCAAGATTAATATAAGTAGGCATGCAACCACAAAAAATGCCAACAACATAAATAGGCATGCAACAGGAACAACAACAGTATAACTAGGCATGAAACAGCAGCAAGAAAACAATAAAATAAGTAGGCACGGCACCACAACAACAAAAATATAAGTAGTCAAGCAACTGCAAGAACAATAATATACGTAGGAACACAACCACAACAACAACAATAATAAAAGTAGGCATGCAACCTCAACAACATTAATATAAGTAGGCATGTAACTGCAAAAACAATAATATAAGTAGGCATGCAAACTCAACAACAGTAATATTAGTAGGCACACAAATGCAACAAAAATAATTTGAGTAGGCATGCAGTTGCAAAAACAATAAGTAGGTGTGCAGCCTCAACAACATTAATAAAGGTAGGCATGCAACCACAACAGTAACAATAATATAAATGGCATGCAACCACAACAAAAACAATAATACAACTTGGCACGCAGTTGCAACAACAAAACAATAATGTAAGTAAGCTCACAACTGCAACAACAATAAAATGAATAGGCATGCAACCACAACTACAATAATATAAGTAGGCATGCTACCTCAACAACATTAATATAAGTAAGCACACAACTGCAAAAACAACAGTAATATAAGTAGGCATGCAACCTCAACAAGATTAATATAAGTAGGCATGCAAACAGAAAAACGCATGCAGCCTCAACAAGAGTAATGTAAGTAGGCACTCCACCGCAACAAAAATAATATGAGTAGGCATGCAGCTACAATAACAAAATGATAACATAAGTAGGAATGCAACCATAACAACAAGAATATAAGTAGGCATGCAACCACAAAAACAACAATAATATAAGTAGGCATGTAAACTCAACATTAATATTAGAATGCAAGCAATCACAAAAACAATAATAATATAAATAGGCATGCAAATGGAATAGCAACAATGTAACTAGGCACTCAATAGCAGCAACAAAACAATAAAATAAGGAGGCACACAACCACAACAAGAATATAAATAGGCAGGCAACTGCATGAATATTATAAGTAGGTACACAACTGCAAAAATATTAATAATATAAGTAGGCATGCAACCTCAGCAACAGTAAAATACGTATGCATTCAACTGCAACAAAAATAATATGAGTAGGCACACATCTACAAAAAAAACAATAATATAAGTAGGCATACAACCTCAACAGCAATAATATAAGTAGGCACACAACTGCAACATCAGCATTAATAAAAGTGGGGATGCAACCATAACAACAATAGTATAAGTAAGCACGCAGTCGCAAAAACAATAATATAAGTAGGCATGCAACCTCACCATCAATAATATAAACAGGTACGCAACCGCAAAAACAATAATAATATAAGTAGGCATGCAGCTATAAGAGGTATAAGTAAACATGTAACATTAACAATAATATAACTAGACACGCAACTGCAAGAACAATGATAATATAGATAGGCATGCAATGGCAACAACAATTATATTAAGTCGGCACATGACCTCAAAAACAACAATATAGGCACAGAAGTGCAAAAATGACAATAATATAAATAGGCATGCAAGCGGAACAACAATATTGGTAGGCACACAACCGCAACAACAAAACAATAATATAAGTAGGCACGCAGCCTCAACAATAGTAAAATATGTAGGCACGCAGCCACAACAACAATAAGTAGGCATGGGACCACACCAACAGCAAGAAAATCAGTAGGCACGCAACCTCAGCAAGAGTAATATAAGAAGCATGCAACCACAACAACAATTATATTAAGTAGGCACACAACCTCATCAACAATATAGGCATCTTTTCGGCTTTTCCCGGTTAGGGGTCGCCACAGTGGAACTCTGGTCCACTAATGATTGGCAGTCGATTTTTATGGTGCCAAGTTGCCAGCCCGATGCCAAACCTTCAGCAAAGGCACGCCCATTCACACATGTCTTTCGAAGGCCACTCAACCGGGGGGAGGACATGCAGACTCCACACAGAAGGCACTCCAGCCGTGAATCGAACAGGAGAACCTCTTGCTGTGAGGTAACAACGCTACCGCTGTACCACCGCAGCTAACAACAATAACAACAATATAGGCATGCAACTGCAAAAATGACAATAATATAAATAAGCATGCAAGTAGAACAACAATATAAGTAGGCACAGAAGCGCAACAACAAAACAATAATATAAGTATGTAGGCAACCTCAACAACAGTAAAATATGTAGGCACACAGCCACAACAGCAATAATATAAGTAGGCATAGGACCATGACAACAGCAAGAAAATAAGTAGGCACGCAACCTCAGCAGAAGGTGTGCAACCGCAACAACAGCAATAATATAAGAAAGCATGCAAATGCAACAACAACAATAATATAAGTATGGACGCAATGACCATAACAATAATATAAGTAGGCAAACAACGAGAACAAAAACAATAATATAAATAGGCATGCATACACAATAACAACAATAATATAAGTAGGTACGCAACTGCAACAGCAATAATCTAAGTTGGCATGCAACATCAAACGCATGCCATGGCAACAGAAACAACAATACAAATAGACATACAACCTCAACAAGAATAAAATAAGTAGGTACACAACTGCAACAGCAACAAGACAAATATAAGTAGGAATGTAACTGCAACAACAACAATAATATAAGTAGGCACATAACCTGAAAAACAATAATAAAGTAGGCATGCAACTTCAACAGCAATAATAATATAATTAAGCATGCAAACTCAACAACAACAATAATATAATTAGGGGCGCAACCACAACAAGGATATAAGAAGGCATGCAACTGCAAAAACAACAATAAGATAAGTAGGCATGCAACCTCAACAACAATAATATAAGTAGGCATGCAACCTAAACCACTACAACAATAATATATGTAGGCATGCAACCACAAGAGCATCAGAAATGTAAGTAGGTATGCAACCTCAAAAACAATAATATAAACAGGCATACAACCTTAACAACAGTAAACCTCAACAGCAATAATATAACTAGGCACACAACTGCAATAACAATGATAAAAGTAGGCATGCAACTACAACAACAGTGGTATAAGAAGGCATTCAACAACAACAATGATATAAGTAGGGATGCAAAAAAAATAAGACAAGTAGGCATGTAACCACAACAGCAGCAATACTTTAACTAGGTATGCAACCCCAAGAACAATAATATAAGTAGGCACACAACTGCAAAAACAATAATAATATAAGTAGCCAAGCAACCTCAACAAGAATAATATGAGTAGGCATGCAACCTAAACAAAAAAACAATATAAGTAGGCATGCAGCTACAACAACAGCAAAATAGTAGAAATGCAACTGCAACTACCATAAAATAGATAAGCACTCAGCCAGAACAACAATAATATAAATAGGCATGCAACCGCAACAACAATAATATCAGTAGGCAGTCAACCACAAAAACAGCAATAATATAAGTAGGCATGCAACTGCAACAATAATAATTTAAATAGACACATAACCTAAACAATATCATACCAACTATATCAACTATCACACCAAAATACAAAAATAATATTCATATCACTATAAATCAACACCAATGACTACCCCTTTTTTAGATCAACTGAAATACAAGTAATCCTGTGACTTTCTTTTAAACAAAGTATACTAATCAATATTTAATCCTTAAGAAACTTTCATTAGGCAAAAGTATAATCTCCTTCATATTGTACTGAATATACTGTGTGTCATGATTGTTTATACTGAATGTCCTTAAGTTCTTCCTTTATATACTGTGCAAGTTCTACTGTCATTTCTTGTCACTGCATAATGACACTGTACTCTGCGTATTTCTATCACTAAGAAATGCTGTTTATATTTGTATGCTTGCTTATTACTGTAAATGACTTGTTTTGTAATAATTTTTGTTTAGTTGTTTGCTGTAGTAATTTTTAATTTGTTATTGGAGCTTTTCTTCCTGGGCCTCCATGGAAAATGGATTATTCTGACCCAGTGGACTTTCTCAGTCAACAAATGTCAATAAATAAATAAATAGGCATGCAACCCGAACAACAACAATATAAGTAAGCATGCAAGTGTAACAACAAAACAATAGTATTAGTAGGCACTCAACCACAACAAGAATATAAGTAGGCATTCAATGTCAACAAAAAACAAAATAAGTAGGTACACAGACAGAACAACATCAATGTAAGTAGGTACGCAACTGCAACTACAATAAAGTAAGCACGCAGCTGCAACAACATTAATATAAGTAGGCATGCAACCTTAACAACAATAATATAAATACACACGTAACCTCAGCAACAATAATATCAGCAGACATGCAATCACAATAATATAAGTAAGCATGCAACTGCAAAAACAACAATAACATAAATAGGCACACAACTGCAACAACAACATGATAATATAAGTAGGCAAGCAACCACAAAAAGAATAATATAAGTAGGCATGCAACTGCAACAATCAGTACAATATAAGTAGGAATGCAACTGCAACAACAATAAAATAAGTAGGCAGTCAATCACAAAAACAATAATATAAGTAGGTACATAACTTCAACAATAATAATAGAATTAGGCATGCAACAGGAACAAAATCAATAATATAAGTAGGCATGCAACCTCAGCAACAACAATAACATAAGTAGGCATACAACATCAACAGAAAACAGTAGGTATGCAGATGGAACAACATCAATGCAAGTAGGCATGCAACCTTAACAACAATAAAATAAGTAAGCATGTAGCCACAACAGCCTTAATATAAGTAGGCATGCAACTGCAACAACAATAATATTAGTAAGCATGCAACTGCAAAAACAACAATAACATAAATAGGCACGCAACTGCAACAACAAAATGATAATATAAGTAGGCACGCAAACACAACAAAAAGAATATAAGTAGGCATGCAATGACAACAAGAATAATATAAGTAGACACACAACTGCAACAACAATAATATAAGTAGACACGTACCACAAAAACAATAATATAAGTATGGATGCAACCTCAAGAACATTATTATAAGTAGGGGTACAAACATTAAAACAACAATCATGTAAGTTGGCATGCAACCATAAAACCAAAATAATATAAATAGGCACACAACTGGACCAACAACAATGTAATTAGGCATACAACAGCAACAACAAAACAGTATAATAAGTAGGCATGCAACCACAACAGCAAGAATAATATAAGTAGGCATGCAAGCACAACAACAATAAGTAGGCACACAACCACAAAAACAACAATAATATAAGTAGGCATGCAATCTCAACAAGATTAACATAAGTAGGCATGCAACTGCAAAAACAATAATATAAATGGGCATGCAACCAAAACAACAACAGTGTGACTAGGGATGCAACAGCAACAACAAAACAATACAATAAGTAAGCACACAACCAAAACAACAACAAAAATATAAGTAGGCATGCAACTGCAACAACAATAATATAAGTAGAAACACAACCACAAAAGCAACAATAATATAAGTAGGCATGAAACCATAACAAAAACAATAATACAACTAGGCACACAGTTGTGACAACAAAACAATAATATAAATAGGGTTGCAACTCCAAGAAGAATAAAATAACTAGATGTGCAACTGCAACAAGCAGTACAATATAAGTAGGAATGCATCCACAGCAACAACAATAAAATAAGCAGGCAAGTGACTGCAAATACAATAATATAAATCAGCACGCAACTTCAACAATAATAATATAATCAGGCATGCAACCACAACAACAGAAATATAAGTACACACCCAGGCAGAACAAAATCAATAATATAAGTAGGCACACAGCTACAACAAAAAGAATATAATTAGGCACACAGCCACAACAATAATATATGCAGGCACACAACTGCAAAAACAATAATACATGTAGGCATGCAGCCTCAAGAACTTTAATAACAGTAGACATGCAAACACTAAAACAACAGTAATATAAGTAGGCATTCAACCTCAACAATAATATAAGTAGGTACACAACCACAACAACAATAATATCAGTAGACACAGCCACAAAAACAAGAATAATATAAGTAGGCATGCAACCTCAACAACATTAATATAAGTACACATGCAACTACAAAAACACCAGCAATATAAATATGCGCGCAAGAGGAACAACAACAGAGTAAGTGGGAAAGCAACAGCAGCAACAAAACAATAAAATAAATAGGGGCACAACCACAACAACAAGAATATAAGTAGTCATGCAACCCCAAGAACAATAACATAAGTAGGATCACAACCACAAAAACAACAGTAATATAAGTAGACATGCAACCTCAATAACAATAATATAAGTAGGCATGCAACCACAAAAACAGTAATATAAGTAGGCATGCGAACTCAGCAAGAATAATATAAGTAGGCACTCAAATGCAACACATATAATGAGTAGGCATGCAACATCAACAACATTAATATAAGTAGGCAAGCAACCATAAAATGAATAATATAAGTAGGCATGCATTCACAAAAACAATAAGTAGGCATGCAGCCTCAACAACAATAATAAAAGTAGGCATGCAACCACAATAATAATAATATAAATTGGCATGAAACCACAACAAAAGCAATAATATAACTAGGCATGCAGCTGAAATGACAAAACAATAATATAAGTAGGCTTGCAATAACAACAACAATAAAATATGCAGCTGCAGCAACCAGTACAATATAAGTAGGAATGCAACCATAACAGCAATAACATAGGTAGGCAGGCAACTGCAAAAGAATAATCTAAGTAGGTTCAAAACTACAGCAACAATAAGCTAAGTAGGCACACAACTGCAAGAACCAGTACAATATAAGTAGGAATGCAACCGCAACAACAACAATAATATATGTAGGCAAGCTACAGTAATATATGTAGACACGCAACCTCAACAACAATATAATTAAGCAGGCAACCTCAACAACCACAAGAGTAATATAATTAGGCACTCAACCACCACAATGATAATATAGATAGGCATGCAACAGCAAAAACAATTATATAAGTAAGCCCACAACCTCAAGAGCAATAATATAGGCACTGAATCACAAAAAGAACAATAATATAATTAGGTACACAAACAGAACAACAATATAAGTAGGCATGCAACCGGAACAAAAATAATAATATAAGTAGGCACCATTATGCAATAACAATAATATAAGTAGGCACACAACTACAGTGACAACAGTAATCTAAGTAGGCATGCAACATTGACATCAATAATATAAGTAGGCATGCCATGGCAACAACAACAATACAAATAGGCACACAACCTCACAGCAGTAAATTAAGTAGGTACACAACTGCAACAACAACAACAAGAATATAAGTAGGAATGCAACTGGGACAACAACAATAATACAAATAGGCACATAACTGCAAAAACAATAATATAAATAGGCATGTAAACACAACAACAATAATATAATTAGGCATGCAAACTCAGCAAAAACAATATAAGTAGGCAGGTAACTGCAAAATCAACAATAAAAAAGTACGCATGCAACCTCAACAACAATAATATAAGTAGGCACTCAACGTCAGCAACAACAAAAATGGTATAAGAAGGATACAACCAAAACAACAAAAATGATATAAGTAGGAAAGCAAAAACAATAAGATAATTGGGCATGTAAACACAACAGCAACAATTATTTAACTAGACATGCAACTCCAAGAACAATAATATAAGTAGGCACACAACCACAAAAAAGACAATAATATAAGTAGCTGTGCAACCTCAACAAGAATAATATGAGTAGGCGCACAACCCCAGTAACATGAATAATATAAGTAGGCATGCAACCTCAACAACAACAAAAAAAAAATAAGTAGACATGCAGCTGCAACAGCAGCAATAGCAGTAGGCATGCTACTGCAACAATCATAAAATTAGTAAGCACGCAGCCAAAACAATAATAATATAAACAGGCATGCAACTGCAGCAACAATAATATAAGTAGGCATGCAACCGCAACAATAATATAAGTAGGCACACAATCTCAACAAGAATAATATAAGCAGGCATGCATCTGCAAAAGCAATAATATAAGTAGGCATGCAACTCCAACAACAATAATATATGTATCCATAAAATCACAAAAGAAATAATATGAGCAGGTGTGCAACCACAAAAACAACAATAATATAAGTAGGCATGTAGCCTCAAGAACAACAGTACAAGTAGGCATGCCACCGCAGCAACTAAAACAATAATACAACTAGGCATGCAGCTACAACTATAAAACAATAATCTAAGTAGGTTAGCAACCGCAGCAACAATAAACTAAGTAGGCATGCAGACTCAAGAACAATAATATAGGCATGGATCTACAAAGACAACACTATAATCTAAGTAGGTTCACAACCACAGCAACAATACACTAAGTAGGCATGCAACCTCAAGAACAATAATATAGGCACAGAACTGCAAAGACAACATTAATATAATTAGGCACGGAAGCGGAACAACAATATAAATAGGCACACAACCATAACAACAAAACAATAATATAAGTAGGCAAGATACCTCAACAACAGTAAAATAAGTAGGCATGCAGCCAGAACAACAATAATATAAGTAAGCACGGAGCAACTACAACAGCAATAAAATAAGTATGCATGCAACTCCAGCAACAACAATAATATAAGAAGGCATGTAACCGCAACAACAGTAATATAAGAAAGCACACAAATGCAACAATAACAATAATATAAGTAGGTATACAGTCACAAGAACTATAATAAAAGTAGGCATGCAACCAGAACAAAAACAATAATATAAGTAGGCATGCATATGCAAAACAATAATATAAGTAGGTACACAACTACAACAACAGCAATAATCAAAATAGGCACCCAACATCAATAATATAAGTAGGCATGCCATGGCAGCAACAACAACAATACAAATAGGTACACAACATCAACAACAGTAAATTAACTGCAACAACAGGACTATAAGTAAGAATGCAACCACAACAACAATAATCGAAATAGGCATATAACCCCAAAACAATATAAGTAGGGACACAAATGTATCTTCAACAACAATAATCTAATTAGACATAAATGCAGCAACAACAATCTAAGTAGGCATGTAACTGCAAAACCAACAATAAAATAAGTAGCATGCAACCTCAACAAAAAAATAAAATAACAAGTAGGCAATCAGCTGAAACAACAGCAATACAAGTAGGCATACTGCTGCAACAACCATAAAATAAGTAAGCATGCAGCCAGAACAACAATACAAATAGACACGCATCTGCAACAGCAATAATATAAACAGGTGTGCAACTGGAACAACAATTAATATAAGTTGGCATACAACCTCAACGAGAATAGTATAAGTAGGTATGCCAATCCAACAACAATAGCATAAGTAGGCAGTCAACTGCAAAAACAACAGTATAAGTAAGCATGCAACTGCAACAACAACAATATAAGTAGGCATGCAACTGAAACAACAAAACAATAATGTAAGTAAGCATGCAATAATGTAAGTAAGCATGCAACCACAACAACAAGAATATATGTA
Source organism: Protopterus annectens (assembly GCF_019279795.1). Lineage (NCBI taxonomy): Eukaryota > Metazoa > Chordata > Ceratodontiformes > Protopteridae > Protopterus > Protopterus annectens. The sequence goes on from NC_056735.1 coordinate 1,142,081,780, forward strand.
CCCATAAAATCGCAAAAGAAATAATATGAGCAGGCGTGCAACCACAAAAACAAAAATAATATAAGTAGGCATGTAGCCTCAAGAACAACAGTACAAGTAGGCATGCCACTGCAACAAAAACAATAATACAACTAGGCATGCAGCTGCAACTACAAAACAATAATCTAAATAGGTTAGCAACCGCAGCAACAATAAACTAAGTAGGCATGCAACCTCAAGAACAATAATATAGGCAAGGAACTACAAAGACAACACTATAATCTAAGTAGGTTCACAACCACAGCAACAATACACTAAGTAGGCATGCAACCTCAAGAACAATAATATAGGCACAGAATGGCAAAGACAACATTAATATAATTAGGCACGGAAGCGGAACAACAATTTAAGTAGGCACACAACCATAACAACAAAACAATAATATAAGTAGGCAAGATACCTCAACAACAGTAAAATAAGTAGGGCAGCCAGAACAACAATAATATAAGTAAGCACGGAACAACTACAACAGCAATAAAATAAGTAGGCATGCAACTCCAGCAACAACAATAATATAAGAAGGCATGTAACAAACAACAACAGTAATATAAGAAAGCACACAAATGCAGCAATAACAATAATATAAGTAGGTATACAGTCACAAGAACTATAATAAAAGTAGGCATGCAACCAGAACAAAAACAATAATATAAGTAGGCATGCATATGCAAAACAATAATATAAGTAGGTACACAACTACAACAACAGCAATAATCAAAATAGGCACCTAACATCAATAATATAAGTAGGCATGCCATGGCAGCAACAACAACAATACAAATAGGCACACAACATCAACAACAGTAAATTAACTGCAACAACAGGACTATAAGTAAGAATGCAACCACAACAACAATAATCGAAATAGGCATATAACCCAAAAACAATATAAGTAGGGACACAAATGTATCTTCAACAATAATCTAATTAGGCATAAAAGCAACAACAATCTAAGTAGGCATGTAACTGCAAAACCAACAATAAAATAAGTAGCATGCAACCTCAACAAAAAAATAAAATAACAAGTAGGCAATCAGCTGAAACAACAGCAATACAAGTAGGCATACTGCTGCAACAACCATAAAATAAGTAAGTATGCAGCCAGAACAACAATATAAATAGGCATGCATCTGTAACAGCAATAATATAAATAGGTGTGCAACTGGAACAACAATTAATATAAGTTGGCATACAACATCAACGAGAATAGTATAAGTAGGTATGCCAATCCAACAACAATAACATAAGTAGGCAGTCAACTGCAAAAACAACAGTATAAGTAAGCATGCAACTGCAACAACAATATAAGTAGGCATGCAACTGAAACAACAAAACAATAATGTAAGTAAGCATGCAATAATGTAAGTAAGCATGCAACCACAACAACAAGAATACAAGTAGGTATGCAACTGCAACAACAATAATATAGGTAGGCACACAACCACAGAAACAACAATATTATAAGTAGGCATGCAATCTCAGCAATATTAATATAAGTAGGCATGCACATGCAAAAACAAGAACAACATAAGTAGGCTTGCTACCTCGGCAACAATAATATAAGTAGGCACACAACCTCAAAAACAACAGTAATATAAATAGGCACACAACTATAACAACATCAACAATGTAAGTAGGCATGCAACAGCAACAACAAAACAATAAAATAAGTATGCACACAACCACAACAATGGCAAGAATATAAGTAGGCATGCAACTGCAAGAAAAATGATATAAGTAGGCACACAACTGCAAAAATAACAATGATATAAGTGCAACCTCAACAACATTAATATAAGTAGGCATGCAGCTGCAGAACTTATGAGAAGGCATGCAACCACAAAAACTATAATATAAGTAGGCATTCATATGCAAAACAATAATATAAGTAGGTACACAACTACAACAACAGCAATAATCAAAATAGGCACCCAACATCAATAATATAAGTAGGCATGCCATGGCAGCAACAACAACAATACAAATAGGTACACAACATCAACAACAGTAAATTAACTGCAACAACAGGACTATAAGTAAGAATGCAACCACAACAACAATAATCGAAATAGGCATATAACCCCAAAAACAATATAAGTAGGGACACAAATGTATCTTCAACAACAATAATCTAATTAGGCACGCATAATGCAGCAACAACAATCTAAGTAGGCATGTAACTGCAAAACCAACAATAAAATAAGTAGCATGCAACCTCAACAAAAAAATAATATAAGTAGGCAATCAGCTGAAACAACAGCAATACAAGTAGGCATACTGCTGCAACAACCATAAAATAAGTAAGCATGCAGCCAGAACAACAACAATACAAATAGACACGCATCTGCAACAGCAATAATATAAACAGGTGTGCAACTGGAACAACAATTAATATAAGTTGGCATACAACCTCAACGAGAATAGTATAAGTAGGTATGCCAATCCAACAATAACATAAGTAGGCAGTCAACTGCAAAAACAACAGTATAAGTAAGCATGCAACTGCAACAACAACAATATAAGTAGGCATGCAACTGAAACAACAAAACAATAATGTAAGCAATAATGTAAGTAAGCATGCAACCACAACAACAAGAATATATGTACCCATAAAATCAAAAAATAATATGAGCAGGCAACCACAAAAACAAAATAATATAAGTAGGCATGTAGCCTCAAGAACAACAGTACAAGTAGGCATGCCACCGCAGCAACAAAACAATAATACAACTAGGCATGCAGCAACAAAACAATAATCTAAATAGGTTAGCAACCACAGCAACAATAAACTAAGTAGGCATGCAACCTCAAGAACAATAATATAGGCATGGAACTACAAAGACAACACTATAATCTAAGTAGGTTCACAACCACAGCAACAATACACTAAGTAGGCATGCAACCTCAAGAACAATAATATAGGCACAGAACTGCAAAGACAACATTAATATAATTAGGCGGAGGTGGAACAACAATTTAAGTAGGCACACAACCATAACAACAAAACAATAATATAAGTAGGCAAGATACCTCAACAACAGTAAAATAAGTAGGCATGCCAGAACAACAATAATATAAGTAAGCACGGAACAACTACAACAATAAAATAAGTATGCATGCAACTCCAACAACAATAATATAAGAAGGCATGTAACTAACAACAACAGTAATATAAGAAAGCACACAAATGCAGCAATAACAATAATATAAGTAGGTATACAGTCACAAGAACTATAATAAAAGTAGGCATGCAACCAGAACAAAAACAATAATATAAGTAGGCATGCATATGCAAAACAATAATATAAGTAGGTACACAACTACAACAACAGCAATAATCAAAATAGGCACCCAACATCAATAATATAAGTAGGCATGCCATGGCAGCAACAACAACAATACAAATAGGTACACAACATCAACAACAGTAAATTAACTGCAACAACAGGACTATAAGTAAGAATGCAACCACAACAACAATAATCGAAATAGGCATATAACCCCAAAACAATATAAGTAGGGACACAAATGTATCAACAACAATAATCTAATTAGGCACGCAAATGCAGCAACAACAATCTAAGTAGGCATGTAACTGCAAACCAACAATAAAATAAGTAGCATGCAACCTCAACAAAAAAATAAAATAACAAGTAGGCAATCAGCTGAAACAACAGCAATACAAGTAGGCATACTGCTGCAACAACCATAAAATAAGTAAGTATGCAGCCAGAACAACAACAATATAAATAGGCATGCATCTGCAACAGCAATAATATAAATAGGTGTGCAACTGGAACAACAATTAATATAAGTTGGCATACAACATCAACGAGAATAGTATAAGTAGGTATGCCAATCCAACAACAATAACATAAGTAGGCAGTCAACTGCAAAAACAACAGTATAAGTAAGCATGCAACTGCAACAACAATATAAGTAGGCATGCAACTGAAACAACAAAACAATAATGTAAGTAAGCATGCAATAATGTAAGTATGCAACCACAACAACAAGAATACAAGTAGGTATGCAACTGCAACAACAATAATATAAGTAGGCACACAACCACAGAAACAACAATATTATAAGTAGGCATGCAATCTCAGCAATATTAATATAAGTAGGCATGCACATGCAAAAACAAGAACAACATAAGTAGGCTTGCTACACAACAATAATATAAGTAGGCACACAACCTCAAAAACAACAGTAATATAAATAGGCACACAACTGTAACAACATCAACACTGTAAGTAGGCATGCAACAGCAACAACAAAACAATAAAATAAGTATGCACACAACCACAACAATGGCAAGAATATAAGTAGGCATGCAACTGCAAGAAAAATGATATAAGTAGGCACACAACTGCAAAAATAACAATGATATAAGTGCAACCTCAACAACATTAATATAAGTAGGCATGCAGCTGCAGAACTTATGAGTAGGCATGCAACCACAAAAACTATAATATAAGTAGGCATGCATATGCAAAACAATAATATAAGTAGGTACACAACTACAACAACAGCAATAATCAAAATAGGCACCCAACATCAATAATATAAGTAGGCATGCCATGGCAGCAACAACAACAATACAAATAGGTACACAACATCAACAACAGTAAATTAACTGCAACAACAGGACTATAAGTAAGAATGCAACCACAACAACAATAATCGAAATAGGCATATAACCCCAAAACAATATAAGTAGGGACACAAATGTATCTTCAACAACAATAATCTAATTAGGCACGCAAATGCAGCAACAACAATCTAAGTAGGCATGTAACTGCAAAACCAACAATAAAATAAGTAGCATGCAACCTCAACAAAAAAATAAAATAACAAGTAGGCAATCAGCTGAAACAACAGCAATACAAGTAGGCATACTGCTGCAACAACCATAAAATAAGTAAGCATGCAGCCAGAACAACAACAATACAAATAGACACGCATCTGCAACAGCAATAATATAAACAGGTGTGCAACTGGAACAACAATTAATATAAGTTGGCATACAACCTCAACGAGAATAGTATAAGTAGGTATGCCAATCCAACAACAATAACATAAGTAGGCAGTCAACTGCAAAAACAACAGTATAAGTAAGCATGCAACTGCAACAACAATATAAGTAGGCATGCAACTGAAACAACAAAACAATAATGTAAGTAAGCATGCAATAATGTAAGTAAGCATGCAACCACAACAACAAGAATATATGTACCCATAAAATCGCAAAAGAAATAATATGAGCAGGCGTGCAACCACAAAAACAAAAATAATATAAGTAGGCATGTAGCCTCAAGAACAACAGTACAAGTAGGCATGCCACCGCAGCAACAAAAACAATAATACAACTAGGCATGCAGCTGCAACTACAAAACAATAATCTAAATAGGTTAGCAACCGCAGCAACAATAAACTAAGTAGGCATGCAACCTCAAGAACAATAATATAGGCAAGGAACTACAAAGACAACACTATAATCTAAGTAGGTTCACAACCACAGCAACAATACACTAAGTAGGCATGCAACCTCAAGAACAATAATATAGGCACAGAACTGCAAAGACAACATTAATATAATTAGGCACGGAAGTGGAACAACAATTTAAGTAGGCACACAACCATAACAACAAAACAATAATATAAGTAGGCAAGATACCTCAACAACAGTAAAATAAGTAGGCACGCAGCCAGAACAACAATAATATAAGTAAGCACGGAACAACTACAACAGCAATAAAATAAGTATGCATGCAACTCCAGCAACAACAATAATATAAGAAGGCATGTAACCGCAACAACAACAGTAATATAAGAAAGCACACAAATGCAACAATAACAATAATATAAGTAGGTATACAGTCACAAGAACTATAATAAAAGTAGGCATGCAACCAGAACAAAAACAATAATATAAGTAGGCATGCATATGCAAAACAATAATATAAGTAGGTACACAACTACAACAACAGCAATAATCAAAATAGGCACCCAACATCAATAATATAAGTAGGCATGCCATGGCAGCAACAACAACAATACAAATAGGTACACAACATCAACAACAGTAAATTAACTGCAACAACAGGACTATAAGTAAGAATGCAACCACAACAACAATAATCGAAATAGGCATATAACCCCAAAAACAATATAAGTAGGGACACAAATGTATCTTCAACAACAATAATCTAATTAGGCACGCAAATGCAGCAACAACAATCTAAGTAGGCATGTAACTGCAAAACCAACAATAAAATAAGTAGCATGCAACCTCAACAAAAAAATAAAATAACAAGTAGGCAATCAGCTGAAACAACAGCAATACAAGTAGGCATACTGCTGCAACAACCATAAAATAAGTAAGTATGCAGCCAGAACAACAACAATATAAATAGGCATGCATCTGCAACAGCAATAATATAAATAGGTGTGCAACTGGAACAACAATTAATATAAGTTGGCATACAACATCAACGAGAATAGTATAAGTAGGTATGCCAATCCAACAACAATAACATAAGTAGGCAGTCAACTGCAAAAACAACAGTATAAGTAAGCATGCAACTGCAACAACAATATAAGTAGGCATGCAACTGAAACAACAAAACAATAATGTAAGTAAGCATGCAATAATGTAAGTAAGCATGCAACCACAACAACAAGAATACAAGTAGGTATGCAACTGCAACAACAATAATATAGGTAGGCACACAACCACAGAAACAACAATATTATAAGTAGGCATGCAATCTCAGCAATATTAATATAAGTAGGCATGCACATGCAAAAACAAGAACAACATAAGTAGGCTTGCTACCTCGGCAACAATAATATAAGTAGGCACACAACCTCAAAAACAACAGTAATATAAATAGGCACACAACTGTAACAACATCAACAATGTAAGTAGGCATGCAACAGCAACAACAAAACAATAAAATAAGTATGCACACCACCACAACAATGGCAAGAATATAAGTAGGCATGCAACTGCAAGAAAAATTATATAAGTAGGCACACAACTGCAAAAATAACAATGATATAAGTGCAACCTCAACAACATTAATATAAGTAGGCATGCAGCTGCAGAACTTATGAGTAGGCATGCAACCACAAAAACTATAATATAAGTAGGCATGTAACCTCAAAAACAAAAAAAAAACTAAGTAGGCATGCAGCTGCAACAACAGCACTACAAATAGGCATGTACTGCAACAACCATAAAATAAGTAAGCACGCAGTTGGAACAACAACAATAATATAAATAGGCATGCAACCACAACAATAATATAAGTAGGCATGCAACCGCAGCAACAATAATATAAGTAGGCATGCAACCTCAAGAATAATATAAGTAGACACACAGCTACAACAACAATAATATAAGTCGGTAGTCAACCGCAAAAACAACAATACAAATAGGCATGCAACTGCAACAAGAACAATATTAATATGCACACAAACAGAACAACAAAATAATAATATACATAAGCATGTAACCACAGCCTTAAGAATACATGTAGGTACACAACTGCAACAACAATAATTGAAATAGGCACACAACCATGGAAATAATAATATTATAAGTAGGCATGCAACCCAAGCAACATTAATATAAGTAGGCATGCAAATGCAAAAACAAGAATAATATAAGTAGACATGCTACCTCAACAACAGTAATATAAGTAGGCTTACAACCAAAACAATAATAATAATAATATAAGTAGGCAAGCAACAGCAAAAACAAAAATAATGTAAGTAGGCATGCGACCTCAACAACATTAATAGAAGTAGGCATGCACCCACAAAAACAACAATAATATAAGTAGGCTTGCAACCTCAACAATGATAATATAAGTAGGCATGCAACCTCAAAAACAACAATAATATAAATAGGCATGCAACCCAAACAACAGCAATGTAGTAGGCATGCGACACCAACAACAAAACAGTAAAATAAGTAGGCACGCAACCACAACAATGACAAGAATATAAGTAGGCATGCAACTGCTACAACAATAATATAAGTAGGCACACAACCACAGAAACAATGATATCAGAACAACATTAATATAAGTAGGCATACAACTGCAAAAACAATAATATAAGTAGGTATGTAACTTCAACAACAGAGGCACGTAACTGCAGCAGCAATAATATAAGTAGGCAAGCAACTGTGAAAACTGTATTATAAGTAGCCATACAACCTCAACAGCAAAAATATAAATAGACATGCAACTGCAGCAGCAACAGTAATATAAATAGTCATGCAACCACAACAAAAACAATAATATCACTAGCCACACCACTGCAAGAACAGAACGATAATATAAATAAGCTTGCAACTGAAACAACAATAAAATAGCTAGGCACGCAACTGCAAGAACCAATACAATATAAGTAGGAATGCAGTCACAACAACAATAATATATGTAGGCAAGCAACTGCAAAAACAATAAATGTATGCACCCAACTTCAACAAAAATAATAACATAATTAGGCACGCAACTGCACAACAATAATATAAGTAGGCATGCAACCAGAAAAAAATAATAATATAAGTATGCACGCAACCACAGCAACAATAATATAAGTACACATTCAACCTCAAAATAAAAACAATACAAGTAGGCATGCAGATGGAACAACATCAATGCAAGTAGGCATGCAACCACAACAACAGTAAAATAAGTAAGCACATAGCAGCAACTGCAATATAAGTAGGCATGCAACCTCAACAACAATAACATCAGTAAGCATGCACCCACAACAACAATAATATAAGTAAGCACACAACTGCAAAAACACTAATATAAATAGGCACACAACCTGAACAACAACAATTTAAGTAGGCATACAAACACAACAAGCATATACGTAGGAATGCAACTGCAACAACAATAATATAAGTAGGCATGCAACTGCAAAAACAACAATAATATAAGTAGGCATGCCACCTCAAAAATATTAATAGAAGTAGGCATGCAAATGCTGAAACAACAATAATATAAGTAGGCATGCAACCTCGACAACATTAATATAAGTAGGCACAGAGCCATAAAAACAGTAATATATGTAGGCAGGCAACCTCAACAACAATAATTTAAGTAGGCGCACAACCACAACATAATATGAGTAGGCATGCAACTGCAAAAACAACAATAATGTAAGTATGCATGCAGCCTCAACAACAGTAATAAAAGTAGGCACATAACCGCAAAACAACATTAATATAAATAGGCATGCAACTGGAACAACAGTGTAACTAGGCACAAAACAGGAACAACAAAACAATAAAATAAATAGGCATGCAACCACCACAACAGCAAGAATATAAGTAGGCATGCAACAATAATATAAGTAGGTGCACAACTGCAAAAACAACAGTAATATAGGTAGGCATGCAACCTCAACAACATTAATATAAGTAGGCATACAACCTCAACAACATTAATATAAGTAGGCATGCAACTGCAAAGGCAATAATATAAGTAGGCATGCAACCGCAAAGGCAATAATATAAGTAGGCATTCAACCTAAACAACAATAATATAAGTACCCACAGAACCACAACAGAAATAATATCAGTAGGCATGCAACCACAAAAGCAACAATAATATAAGTACGCATGCATCTTCAAGAACAATATTACAAGTAGTCACGCAGCAGCAACAGTAATATGAGTAGGCATGCAACCGCAGTAAAAACAATAATACAACTAGGCATGCAGCTGCAACCACAAAATAATAATCTAAGTAGGTTTGCAACCGCAGCAACAATAAAATAAGTAGGCATGCAACTGTAAGAACCAGTACAATATAAGTAGGAGTGCAACTGCAACAACAATAATATAAGTAGGCAAGCTACCACAAAAACTACAGTAATATATGTAGACACGCAACCTCAACAACAACAACAATATAATTAAGCAGGCAAACTCAACAACCACAAGAGTAATATAATTAGGCACTCAACCACAAGAAAGATAATATAGATAGGCATGCAATGGCAACAACAAAACAGTAATATAAGTAGACACAATAGCTCAACAAACTGAGATTCCCTCACAAAATCCTCCAAAGCTAGTTATGAAAATAAAATTGCCAAAGATTCCAAAGACAACCACAAGGCATTCTATAACTATGTCAAGAATCTTAATGGCAATGGTCAGATCTGCTCTGAGCTAAAACAGAATGGCATTAAATATACTGATCCCAAGGATATTGCCAATATCCTGACAGATCGATTCATTGCCAATTTCACCCCCCTCTCACCCCCTAAATGGCCCATCTCAATACCAGAAGATTGCCAAATTTTGGTAATAATGGCCACACAGGTAAAAAAAACACTCTCCAAAACTAAGAATACAGCATCCATGGGACCAGATGACATCCCGGGCTGTGTATTACATGAACTACAATATGAACTGGCACCTCACCTAAGTGTCATGTTTAATCATAGCCTCACCTCAGGTTTTGTGCCCACTGAGTGGCGCAGAGCTACAGATATCCCAATCCACTAGGGGGATCCACATTGGATCCCGGAAACTACCGTCCCATCAGTCTGACGAGCATTGTCTGCAAGGCCATGAAGCGTATTATCATGGAACTTATAAACAAAGACACTGGCAACCTTCAAACACTGGACCCCACCCAGTTTGGGTTTGTGAAGGGCCGATCTTGTCACCTGAACCTGATTGACTTCTTTGAATCAGTCTCCAGAGCCATGGACAAGGGTAAGGTGGTCCACACAGCCTATCTAGACCTTGCCAAGGCCTTTGACCCCATCCCCCACTCTGGAATCATAGATAAAATTACTAAGTTAGGCATTAATCCCTACGTCACCAAATGGGTTGCTAACTGGCTTACTGATAGAACCCACACTGTAAAAGTAGCAGACCCCAAATCCAGCTCCAGACAAGTGACAAGTGGAGTACCTCAGGGTTCAGTCCTGGGACCGCTCTTGTTTAGCATCTACTTCTCTGAAGTACAGGCCAATACTAAGGGACTCTGGCTAACAAAGTTCGCAGATGACTGCAAACTGGGGGCCATTATTGAATCCCCAAATGATGTGGATACTCTACAAAAGGGCCTTACAGAAACAGATGCTTGATGCCAGAGCCATGGGCTCAAGCTCAATGCCAAGAAATGTATAGTTATCCCCTTTGGGAAAAAACATGTACCCATGAATTACCATATAGGTGGCAGTACACTAAATGCCGAAAGTGCGATAAGAGACTAGGGACACAGGTGGACAGTGGTCTCACCTTCGATAACCACATCACCACAACAGTCAGGAAATCCTTCTATGTGGCACACCTCATCACTAAGGGCTTTTCATCCAGAAAAAAGGAGGTCATTGTCCCACTGTACTCATCCCTCATTAGATCCAGGTACATACCTCTCAAGACATCTGCAACAACTGGAAAGAATGCAGAAATGCCTTACTAAATGAATCACAAGCCTAAAGCAGATGCCCTATGCTGACCACCTTAAAAAACTCCAGCTATACTCTGTCGCATATCATCTACTCAGAGGCGATCTCTGCTTAACATACAAGGCCATGTCAAACCCAGAGCTGTTGGACATGCTACACTTAAAGAAATCCCAATCCCTCAGAGCCACATGCTCCAGGGATCTAAACCTTGTCATCGCAATAAATAAAACATGCTGGCGGGATAGGTTCCTGACCCAGAGACTCCCCAGACTCTGGACTAGATTGCCCATACATGTCAATCAAAGTGCATCTGACCCTCTTCAAAAGGAACCTTGACAGGGGTCCAGGGAAGTAAATAATGTGGGAAGAAATAGCCAGGGAATCGTTATGGCTAGGCTTGTATAGGCCCTAGGGCTGATAGCCTAGTGCCAACCTATGAACAGTAAACTAAGGAGGCACGCAGCCACAACAACAATAATATAAGCAGACACAGAACCACAAAAACAGCAATAAAATAAGTATGCATGCAACTCTAGCAACAACAATACAGTATGAGAAAACATGCAGCCATAACAACAACAGTAATATTAGAAGGCACACAAATTCAAAAATAACAATAATATAAGTAGGGACACAACTACAAGAACAATAACATAAGTAGGCATGCTACTAGAACAAAAACAATAATATAAGTAGGCATGCATATGCAATAACAACTATAATACAAGTAGGCACACAACTGCAACAACAACAATAATCTAAGTAGGCACTCAACATCATCATCAATGATATAACTAGACATGACATGGCAGCAACAACATGATACAAATAGGCACACAACTTCAACAACAGTAAATTAACTAGGTACGCAACTGCAACAACAAGAACATAAGTAGGAATGCAACCGCAGCAATAGCCATAATACAAGTAGGCACATAACCACAAAAACAATAATATAAGTAGGCATGCAAATGTAACAACAACAGCAATAATATAATTAGGCATGCAAATAAAACAACAAGAATATAAGTAGGCACGTAACTGTAAAAACAACATGATAAGTAGGCATGCAACCTCAACAACAATAATATAAGTTGGCATGATACATCAGCAACATCAATAATATAAGCAGGCATACAACCTAAACAGCAGCAGTAAATATGAGTAGGTATGCAACCGCAAAAGCACCAGTCATATAAGTAGGTATGCAACCTCAAAAAACAATACTATAGAAAGGCCCGCAACAACAGTAATATAAATAGGCATGCAAACTCAACAACAGTAATATCGCTAGGCATGCAACCACAACAACAATGATATAAGTAGGCATGTGACTGCAACAATAACAATGGTATAAGAAGGCATACAGCCACAAAAACAACAATGATGTAAGTAGGGAAGCAAAAACAATAAGATAAGTATTCAAGTGGCCACAACAGCAACAATAATTTAACTAGGCATGCAACCCCAAGAACAATAATATAAGTAGGCACGCAACCACAAAAACAACAATAATATAAGTAGCTATCCAACCTCAACAAGAATAACATGAGTAGGCACGCAACCCCAGCAACAAGAATAATATAAATTGGCATGCAACGTCAACAAAAAAGTAATAAGTAGACACACAGCTGCAACAACAGCAGTACAAGTAGGCATGCTACTGCAACAACCATAAAATAAGTAAGCACTTAGCCAGAACAACAATAATATAAATAGGCATTCAACTGCAGCAACAATAATATAAGTAGGTGTGCAACTGCAACAACAATAATATAAGTAGATACGCAACCTCAACAAGATTAATATAAGTAGGCATGCAACTCAAACAACAGTAACATAAGTAGGCAGTCAACTGCAAAAACAACAATAAAAGTAGGTATGCAACTGCAACAACAACAATATACGTAGGCATGCAACAGGAACAAGAAAACAATAATATAAGTAAGCATGCAACCACAACAACAAGAATACATGTAGGTACGTAACTGCAATAAGAATAATAAAAGTTGGCACACAACCACAAAAACAATATTATAAGTAGGCATGCAATCTTAACAACATTAATATAAGTAGGCATGCAAATGAAAAACCAACAATAATATAAGTAGGCACACAATCGAAACAACAATAATAATATAAGTAGGCACTCAACAGCAAAAACAAAAATAACAGCAGCCTCAACAATATTAATATGAATAGACATGCAGCCACAAAACCAATAATATAAGTAGGTTTGCAACATCAACAACAATAATATAAGTAGGCACTCAACCTCAAAAACAACAATAATAAAAATAGGCATGCAACCGGAGCAACAACAACAGTGTACATAGGTATGCAGCAGCAACAACAAAACAATAAAATAAGTAGGCATGCAACCACAACAATGACAAGAATATAAGTAGGCACACAACAGCAAAAACAACAATATCAGTAGGCATGCAACCTCAACAACATTAATAAAATTAGGCATGTAACATCAACAACAGTAATATAAGTAGGCATGTAACTGCAACAATAATATAAATAACAAGGATTACCAGGTACCTCAGAAATGCAAAGGATAAAACCAACGATGTAGAAAAGTAGAGGCAGGCTGCAGGTCTCTTCCAAAAAACTTTATTCACAGAATACACAAGCGCTTTCACCAACTGGCTTCTTCAGGTGTATGCAAGAGCTAATAGCACACCTGTATTTATACTATGCATCCATCAATTATCTAATACAGCACTTAAAGGTATACCATACATTAAAATAAAATTTTTTAAAACACACTTATACCTTCATAAAAACATAAATAAAACATTTTAAGTATTTCCTCTAGACATAGAAGCATATATGCATTTTTAATAAATATCAATGTCTATAAAATATTTACATAAATATGTGCATTCAAAAATACAACAAAACAACTATCTACGAAGAGCTCTATTTTTTAAAAAAGGTTTCAACGGCACATGGTCATTTAGGCCATGTCCATAATCAGCTCTCAACTCTTATCTTTAAAAATGTAGCTCAAAACCAAGTGTACAGAGCTTCTAGACTCAATGCCATGGATGATGCATGGATCTCTTCGTAGATAGTTGTTTTGTTGTTGTATTTTTGAATGCACATATTTATGTAAATATTTTATAGACATTGATATTTATTAAAAATGCATATATGCTTCTATGTATAGAGGAAATACTTAAATGTTTTATTTATGTTTTTTTATGAAGGTATAAGTGTTTTTTAAAAATTTTATTTTAATGTATGGTATACCTTTAAGTGCTGTATTAGATAATTGATGGATACATAGTATAAATACAGGTGTGCTATTAGCTCTTGCATACACCTGAAGAAGCCAGTTGGTGAAAGCGCTTGTGTATTCTGTGAATAAAGCTTTTTGGAAGAGACCTGCAGCCTGCCAATAATATAACTAGGCACACAACTGCAAAAACAACAATAATATAAGTATTTGTGCAACCTCAACAACATTAATATAAGTAAGCTGGCAACCACAAAACAATAACTAGGCATGCAACCTCAACAATAATATAAGTACAACCGCAACAAAAATAGTATGAGTAGCCATGCAACTGCAAAAACAATAAATAGGCATTCAACCTTAACAACTATAATGTAATTAGGCTCATAGCCACAACAACAGTACAATAAGTAGGCATGCAACTGCAACAATCAGTACAATATAAGTAGGAATGCAACTGCAACAACAATAATATAAGTAGGCCAGTAACAGCAAAAACAATAATATAAGTGGGCACGTAACTTCAGCAACAATAATGATATAATTAGGCATGTATCCAGAAAAAAATCAATAATATAAGTAGGCACGCAACCACAACAACAACAATAATAGACAAGCAACCAAAAAAACAATAATATAAGTAGGCTTGCAACTTCAACAACAATAATAATATAATTAGGCATGCAACCGGAACAACAATAATATAAGTAGGGACACAACCACAAAAACAACAGTAATATAAGTAGGTATGCAACCCCAACAAGAATAATATAAGTAGGCATGCAACTGCAACAACAGCAGTACAAATAGGCATGCTACTGCAACAACTATAAAATAAATAAGCACTCAGCCAGATGAACAATAATATAAATAGGCACGCAACTGCAACAACAATAATATAAGTAGGCATGCAACAGCAGCAACAGTAATATAAGTGGGCACACAACCTCAACAACAATAATATAAGTAGACACACAACTGCAACAATAACATAAGTAGGCAGTCAACCACAAAAACAACACTACAAATAGGCATGCAACTGCAACAACAACAATATAAGTAGGCATGCAAATGGAACAACAAAATAATATTATAAGTAGGCATGCAAATGCAAAAACAAGAATAATATAAGTAGACATGATACCTCAACAACAATAATATAAGTAGGCTAAAAATGAAACAATAATAATAATATAAGTAGGCACGCAACAGCAAAAACAATAATGTAAGTAGGTATGAAACCTCAACAACATTAATATAAGTTAGCATGCAGCCACATGGTACCTCCTATACCAAACCAACAGATATTGCCCATATACTGGCTGACAGATTCAGTGTGAACTTTACCCCTCCCTCAAAGGACCAGTCACAATGGCAGTAGATTGCCAGGCACCCAGTATTACTGCTGCGCAGGTTAAAACATCACTATCCAAGGCCAGGAATACAGCTTTTATGGGACCTGAAAATATCCCTGGCTGTGTTCTACATGAACTACAGAGAGAACTGGCACCTCACCTGTGTGCCATGTTCAATCACAGCCTCACCTCAGGCTTTGTCCCTCCTGAATGATGCACTGCCACAGTCATCCCTCTCCACAAAGGAGGAGTGACTACAAACCCTGGGAACTATCGCCCCATTAGGCTGACGAGTCTGATATGCAAAGCTATGGAACACACTATCATGGACCTATAAACAAGGATATAGGGAATCAACAAACTCTAGATCCCACACAGTTTGGTTTTCTGTCATGAGTGAAGTCCCACAGGGTTTAGTCCTGGCTCACTGAGAGAACCATGGCCTTAAGCTCAATGCCAAAAAATGTGTCGTCATCCCCTTTGAGAAAAACCCGGTTCCCATGAATTACCACATCGATGGTAGTCCACTGAACACAGAAGGCATTATAAGAGATCTGGGAATGCAGGTTGACAGCAACCTCTCTTTTGACTACCACATTGCCACTGAGGTCAGAAAGTCCTTCTGTGTGGCACATCTCATTACTAAGGGTTTGGCATCCAGGAAGAAAGAGGTCATTGTCTCCCACTACTCTTCCCTCATTAGGCCAGTCATTGAGTACAATGCCCCATTTGGCATGTACCTCACTAAACACCTGCAACAACTGGAGAGGCTTCAAAAGTACCTCACAAAGAGGATCCTAGGCCTTAAACATTTGTCTTATATGGACAGACTCAAAAGACTCCAACTATTTTCTGTCTCATATCACCTACTTAGAGGCGATCTCTGCTTGACTTACAAAGCCATGTCTGACCCAGCTCTGTTAGAAATGCTACATCTAAAGAAATCCCAATCTCTCCGCACCACATGCTCCAGAGACCTCAACCTCATTACCACAATGAACAGAACATGCTGGAGGGACAGGTTCATAACCCAGCAACTATCCATGCTATGGAATAGACTTCCCATACATCTCACTGGCCCTCTTCAAGAGAAATCTTGATGAGTGGATGGGAAATAGAAAATTCACCCCAGGGATGACTCCAGTGGCTTTACTCAACAGAAGCAGTGGGAACTAAGGTCAGGTGGCACAATGCCAGGGTAATCCTATGGGCTAGGCTTGTAAAGGCTCCAGGGCCATTAGCCTAGTACACACCTATGAAACTATGAACCTAAGAGTATAAGTAGGCTTGCAACCTCAACAACAATAATATAAGTATGCACACAACCTCAAAAACAACAATAATATAAATAGGCACACAACCGGAACTGGAACAACAACAATGTAAGTAGGCATGCAACACCAACAACAAAACAATAAAACAAGTAGGCATGTAACCACAACAATGGCAGGAATATTTATTTATTTATTTTTATTGTACATTTGTTGACCGGGATAGTCCGACTGGATGCATGTCCATTTTCAGCGGAGGCCCGGGGAGAAATGCTCCAAGGGTAAGCAGATACAGCATTACAGCATTACATAATACCAGCATTACATATTACAAACAGAGTATTTACAGAGATTGCATAAGTAAGCAAGTTAAACATGTTCCACAGGTTACAGTTAATCCTGAGCACAAGTCAGGATTAAATTAAATTACACAGTAAACTGGTTAACAGATTTTTACACATTCTAGAGAGAGTTAGCCAGGCTTGATACATTGACATAGCCAGTTAAGTGACAAATGTTGTTTGAGTCTAGTTTTAAATTGACCTAAGGTGGAAAGTAAGGTAATATCAGCTGGAAGAGAGTTCCAGGATCTACTTACAGAGTTTGCAAAGAGAGAATCACTGGCTGTGTTATTAATTTTGCTAGTCTGAATTAGTAGTTTGTTAGAGGATCGAAGCACTCTAGGATTGTTATAGGGGGTGATAATATTTTTAAGTGCAGGAGTATTGTCCGGATTATAGAGGATTTTATAGGCCATAATCAGTTGGTTATACTGGATTAGGCTGGATAGTTCAAGCCACCCAAGCTGATTTAGATTGATGCAATGATGTGTCCTAAAAGGCAGCCCAGTGGCAAACCTGGCAATGTAGTTGTAGCAAACTGAGAGTTTGTTAAGGACAGTCTTGTTTAAATTTGAGAGTAGAGGGGATGCATACAGAAGGGTTGAAAGAAGGTGAGAGCGAGCTATGGCAATTTTAGCTGGAGGGGTTAGGAAGGCCTTTATTCTGTAAAGTGACCCTAGTTTTTTATTGATGGTTTTGATAGCTTGGTTAACATGTAGGTCAAATTTACACCTAATAGTTTTGTAGATGGGTCAGGGGAGATTATTGTGCCATCATTTGATTTTATGGTAAAGGTGAAAGTGGTAGACCTACATGTTGGTGAAAATGACAGCATTTTAGTTTTTTTGGGATTTAGGATCAGACGATGTTCAGAAAGCCAGTTTTCTATTGTATTAAAGGTGGTCTGGGTAGCTGACCATAACTCTACTGGAGATGTGGCTGAGCAAATCAGAGTAGAGTCATCAGCATATTGGATACAGCTGACTTTTGGGATGACAGTATAAAGGTCGTTAATGAAGATGGAGAACAGCAAGGGCCCTAGTATAGAGCCTTGTGATTCTCCAAGGGTGTTAGGTAGAAGGTTAGAGAGTTTGTTCTGCCAGAGGACAGCCTGCTGTCGACCATTCAGGTAGGATTGAAACCATTGGAGGGCTCAGTATCTAGACAGAAGGTTTGCAGGGTGTGGATTAAAAGTTGGTGATCAACCATATCGAATGCCTTGGAAAGATCCAAAAAGAGGGCTGAGGATATATAATTACTGTTGTGATTATGGTTTATGGTGTTGGTAAAGGCTAGGAGGGCTGAAATAGTGCTGTGATGAGGACAGAAGCCATGCTGAGTGTCTACCATAAGGCGATTCTGGATGAGGTGGTGCATGAGATGTCTATGAATACATTTTTCCATAATCTTTGCAAGTGGAGAGAGTATAGCTATTGGCCTATAATTGGAGAATTCAGTAGAGCTGCCTCCTTTGTGAAGTGGGATTACATAGGATATTTTCCAGATGGTGGGAATTTTAGCTTCTACTATGGTTTGATTCATTAGTATTGAGACGGGGTAAGCAATAGCATCAGCTGATTTTTGTAGGTACTCGGCAGGGAGTTGATCAGCAGAAAGTATAGTGAGTTTTAATTTTTTGATCAAAGTATGAATAAGTGAAGTGGCGACTGGTTGGAAGCTGAATGCGAGTAGGTTTCTAGGGGTGCTACTTTCAGGACCAGGGGAGCTAGGAGGTAGTTGGCTAGCTAGGGCTTGAATTGTCTCAGTAAATAATTAGTTAAAACTATCAGAAACATCTTCAGGGGTTTTATCAATAGTAGCAGCAGGGATTGGGGTTGAAGTTTGCCCAGGATGTAGTAGATTATTTAAACCTGCCCAAAACTTCTGAGGGTTATTTTGATTTACTGTCTGTAAATTACAGTAGTATTGTTTTTTGTCTTGTAAAATAGATTTTTTTGGTTTCGTTCCTGGATTGCCTGTATTTAATGTGATCTTGAGGGTCTTTAGAAGAATGCCATAAAGCCCATGCTTTGTTTCTAAGGGTAATTTTGAGTTTATACTCTATAGAAAGCCATGGTGCAGTTTTTGCCTTGGTTCTCTTTGAACGAACAGGTGCATGCAAATCAAGGATCTCAAGGAATTTGTTGTTAAAGTATGCTACTGCTTCCTCTAAGGGGAGGTGTTTTAGAATAGACCAATTACATGAGTTTAGGTCTTGTTGGAATTTGGCAGGGTCAAAGTTTTTATTGTTTCTAACCTTTCTGAGTAAGGGTTGTTGGGAATTAATGGTTTTGTGCTTAATTACATATGTGAGAAGGTGATTGCTTAGGCCATTAAGGAGGGTACCAGAGGTGTACAGTTGGGGGTGACTATTTATGAGTACCCAGTCAAGTATACTTTCTTTTTGGTTGGGTTTACCTATCCTGGTAGGGGTGGATATGATTTGTGTAAATGCATGCAGGTTAATATGGGTGGTTGGGGATACTGAGGAACAGGTGCCCCAGTCTATGTTAAAGTCTCCAAGTAGTAGGGTTTCTTGGGGGTAGTGACATGATAGCCAGTGCAGGATATCTTCAAATGTAGATATATTGTTACCTGGGGGAATGTACATACAGATGATATTAATGCATTTATTTTTATTAAGTTGCAATTTGGTGGCAAGAATATCTGAGTTATTAATCTGAGGTGGTTGTATTACATCTATGGTGACATTCAACTCATATTTATAGAGTACAGCTACCCCAACCTCCTTCCTCAAAGCACAATCCAGCCTGTGTATGTTGTACCCAGGTGGTAACACTTCATTGTCTTTAGTGTTAGGTTTTAACCAGGTTTCAGATAAACAGAGAATCTCAGGGGAGTTGACATCCAGAAGTGTATGCAGTTCATGTACCTTGTTATTAATGCTTCTAATATTGAGATGACAGACTAGGAGAGAGTTAGTTTGCCTATTAATTGTAGGTTTGTAGCTTAGATTGCAAGTAGAGGGGGTATGTGTATCTGAAGTGAGTGGGCCAGGGTTGGGGTGAATATCACCACCAAGTATTAGGTTGAGTCTATACTTGGTGATGAACTTCAGGAATTTGTTTATTAGTTTGTGGTAGTGTTTTGATCTAGAGCTAATGTGCCTGGGGTTAAGATGTTGATAGACTGTACAAGATGTTGGATAGGATCCGGTACTGTAAGTATAGTTGAAGGTGGAAGGATTTACAGCTGGGGTGATAGTATGGCCTTTTGGGACCTGAAATCCCTGAAAAGAATATAAGGCATGGAACTGCTTCAACAATAATATAAGTAGGCACACAACTGCAGAAACAACAATGATATAAGTGCAACCTCACCAACATTAATATAAGTAGGCATGTAATCTGAACAACAATAATATAAGTAGGCACGCAACTTCAGCAACAATAATATAAGTAGGCACGCAACCACAAAAACAATAAAATACATAGCCATGCAACCTCAACAGCAATAATATAAGTAGACACACAACTGCAACAGCAACAGTAATATAAGTAAGCACAGTACCACAACAAAAACAATAATATCACTAGCCATGGAGCTGCAACAACAGAACAATAATATAAGTAGGTTTGCAACTGAAACAACAATAAAATAGTTAAGCACACAACTGCAAGAACCAGTACAATATAAGTAGGAATGCAACCACAACAACAATAATATAAGTAGGCCAACAACTGCAAAAGCAAACTTATAAGTAGGCAACTTTAACAACAATAATAACATAATTAGGCATACAACTGTGACAACAATAATATAAGTAGGCATGCTACCTGAAGAAAAACAATAATATAAGCAGGCACGCAACTGCAGCAACAACAGTAATATAAGTACACATGCAACCTCAACAAAAAACATTAGAAGTAGGCACACAGAGAGAACAATATCAGTGCAAGTAGGCATGCAACCGCAGCAACAATAAAATAAATAAGCACGTAGCCACAGCAACAACAATAATATAAATAGGCAACCAACCACAACAACAATAATGTAAATAGGCACATAACCTCAACAACAATATCAGTAATGCACCCACAACAACAATAATACAAGTAAGCATGACTGCAAAAGCAACACTAATATAAATAGGCACACAGCTCGAGCAACAATTTAAGTAGGCATGCAAGTGCAACTACAAAATGATAAGATAAGTAGGCATGCAACCACAACAACAAGCATATAAGTAGGCACGCTACTGTAACAACAATAGTATAAGTAGGCATGCAACTGCAAAAACAACAATAATATAAGTAGGCATGCAACCTCAACAACATTAATATAAGTAAGCATGTGACCACAAAAACAATTATATAAGTAGGCAGGCAACCACAACAACAATAATGTAAGTAGGCACTCAACTGCAACAAAAAAGAATATGAGTAGGCACACCACCAGAAAAAAACAATATAAGTAGGCATGCAGCCTCAACAACAATAATACAAGTAGGCATGCAACTGCAACAGCAACAATAGTATAACTAGGCACGCAAGTGTAACAAAAACAATAATACAACAAGGCATGCCGCTGCAGCAACAAAATAATAATATAAGTAGGCTCACAACTACGATAACAATAAAATAAAAACAAAAAATGGTGCCAAAAAAAATTGAACAGTCCAGCCAACTACTTGTTTATTAAGCACTTTTTGTTTTGTCCAAATAGCCAAACTTCTTCAGATAAAACAAGCCTGATTCAACACATTTAAAAATCTTAATCATACATCACGAGTTCTAACTTCACCCAATAAAAATATGAATGCTCATTTATACTCCTCCCCCACTTTATACACACTGAAAACAAACAACATTAACTTAGTTAAGTAACCATAAGGTACAAAAAATAAATGGATACTCACAAATAATACAAAGAAGTAGATACAAAAAATAAAATGAAAACATATTAGAAAACAAACTAAAAAGTATGCAAATTTATATATATAAGAATAATAAATGCATGCATTCTACAATGTAAATGCATTGTATATGTTTCATTTTATTTTTATTTTAACCTATCCAAATTTCTAAACTTTAGCAGGCACAGAATAGAACATGCATCATTTATGCCTGGATAACTATAGGCATTTTTGTGAATTTGCCAATATAGTTCAAGTTCTTCTAATTTTAAAAAATAAGGGCCACCTCTTCCTGTCAGGAACTATCTGGTTAATTACATGAAACTTAAACAAATGTTCATTCTCCACTGAAATGTGTTTTGCTAAGGTATTTTCTAACTTTCCTTTATTAATGGAGTATAAATGTTCATATACCCACTGACAGAATTTATGTTCCCTCTTGCCTATGTAATGTACAGGACATTGACATTTGGCTAAATAAACTACCATCTTGGAGTTACAATTAAACTTCTTGCTCATTTTATATGTAACCCCTTTTACATTAAATGTCCTACCTACATCCATAACTTTACAATAAGCACACATTTCACATCTAAACATTCCTGCATGTTTGATGGCACTAGTTTTCCTTAACTCTAATAAACTTTTCAGAATAAGCTCTGTCCTATAAATTATCTTTGGAAATTCACCCACTTTGCTTGACAAGATAGGGTCATTCATAACCAGATTCCAGTTCTTATATATGATGTCAGAAAATAAAGAAGCATTCATACTAAATGTCATTATAAAACTCAGTCTAAAGTTGGTGTCTTTGACAGAACTTCATGTGGTACTCTCTTGGTTGATTAAGGGGCTAATTTCACCAATCTCCATTTCATCTTTCCTCAAGATGGGCATATATATCCCATTATGTCTTTTATTTTGAATGTCTACCACTAAGTCTTCTATTGAGGTCCTAGGGTACCACCTTCTAAGGAACATTGCCTTTAATGTATCACACTCACAAATAAAATCTGCATCAACAGTTACCATTCTAGCTGCCCTCACCAGTTGGCCCTTAGCTACTGATCGTTTCTGGTGGAATGGATGGCAGCTAGTATAGAGGAGCAATGCATTTGCGTATGTACTTTTCCTATAATTTTTTGCAGTGTATCTTTCCCATTCCTATCTTTTTTAAGTTCAACATCAAGATATGGTATCACTTCCTGATCAGAATTAAATGTAAATTGTAAAAAACTAGTAGTGTTATTTAAGTAACTCACTAAATGGGAAGCTGCTTCAAAGTCGCCCTTAAGGATTATAAATATAGCGTCAAGGTACCTAGTGTAGAAATAGATACTTTCTTGTACAATTCTATTCTTAAAGACATACTCAGCTTCACAGTATGCCATAACTAGATTTGCAAAACTTGCACCATGTGGGGACCCCATTGCTACCCCAATATTTTAAAGATAGTAGTCATTGTTGAACATGATATAATTACTCGTAAGAATAATGTCTAAAAATTCACCTACTAAAGACATGTCTGACTGTGGTGCCCCTTTAGACCTTAACATTAAAGTTATCTATTCTATTCCTTCTTGATGAGGAACTGATATATAAAGGTCCTTCACATCAGTAGTCAAAAAACAAACTCAGATTTAAACTCTAAGTCATTAATTTTGCCTAAAAAAGACCAAGAATCTTTACAGATTTGTGGTTCATCCATTATGTACTTCTTTAGAATTGCATCTAAGTGGTGGATTACTTAAGCTTTTATGAACTTTAGGGATACTGAATAAAACTGGTATCCTGGGGCCAAGCATTGTCATGAAATTAAACAAATGAACATCAATTCTTGCTTCAATGAAGAGATAATTTATATAGCATTTAATAGGCTATATTAAGTTCATTAAGTGAGACACGTTGGTATGAATCCCCTTCTAAAATCTCTTTCATCTTATCTACATATACATTACTGTCCATAATGACTAAGCCTCACCCCTTATCTGGTTTAGTTACTCTGATGATCCCAACAGGTTCAAAGCTTACCATTCCACTTTACTAACATTGTTCACATAACTTTCATTAGTACTAGCAAAACTTGTGCCTGTTGGAACCAACCAAAAGATTACGAAGGTCCAACTCACACACTCATTCGAACAAATTCAAAACTGGATGGACAGGAGGATTATATATGCTAGAAACTTTAAATTCTGTATCAATAATATCCTTATTATTACCTAACCATGTTCTCAGGTTCCGTTTCCTAGATAAACATTTAATGTCCATAACTATTCTAGCTAGATCTGCTTGTCGTGCAGGCACAAACATAAGACATTTTGCTAAAAGTTCCACAAGGACTGATTCAACAGTAACTCAAAAATAATTAAATATTTCAAACTCCCCTGTGCTATTTGTAAGGATGTTGCAAACATTAACATTCAAGTCACTGTTTAACTCAGCCGTTACTTCCTGCATTTGTTGCCTTTCTGGAAATTCCTCCTGTGCTGGACTTGATTCGGCTGTCTCGAAGTGTTGCCTGTCATTCTGTTGTGAAAATTTGATTGTTGGTTATTATCATTCATGTTAGCATAATTTGATTTGAAATTCTGGATCATTTCACTCTGTCTTATTGGAAGTGCCTCTCCTTGCTTGTTGTTACTAGATGCACTCGAACTCGCTGCTGGTATGTCCGTGATGTCACTCACCCAATTCCCACCTCAATTTAGTCCTTGTGCTGTAGAATCACCAATAGCGTACCAAGTTTGTGAAGGTGGTGGGTGGGGATAAGCCAGACCATTATCATCCTTAATTACCATGCCCCCATAAGATATTCCTGAACTAGAGCGCAACAATCCCCATAGCTACAAAAAACCACGAAGTCTGAAATGAAAAACAGGGATAAAGCATGGGACAATTGGCACAAAACCAAAACCCCCTCTACTAGGCAAAAAATTCCTAGAACTACGCAATAAAACAAAAAGCTTATAAAACAGGACAAAATCCAATACTACCAGTCTGCCCTTACCTCCTCCCAACATAACCCCAAACAATTCTGGTCCTCAATAAACTCCATCCTCCACCCAGGTAAAGTAAGTACGCCCACTTCTAACTTAACTCACTCCTCGAAAATATTGCTACCTCTTTCAACAATCACTTCACACAAACCGTACTATCACTAGCTAGACAACACAACCCTCCCATAAACCCACACCATCAACTAGAACTAACAATCTCCCAACTAGCTTCTCTTTCTCTCCTGTTCCTACCTCCAAAATAAAACAACTACTAACTAAACTTAAAACCACCAGATTAGAAGCAGACAGCCTCCCAGGTGAATACATTCAATTTGCAGATGACGCTCTGGGCTACCCCATATCACTCTAGGTTAACAGATCTCTGTCATAAAGTTATGTTCCTACACTATGAAAACTCTCATACATAATTCCCCTACACAAACGAGGCCCCTCCACAGATCCAACTAATTACTGCCCCATAGCTATTTTGTTGCCACTCTCTAAAATACTAGAGAGATGCATTCATTCTCAATATCAGATCAGATCACCTCCTTGCTAACAACCTCCTCTCCAACACACAACACGGTTTCCGACCTAACCATAGCACCACCACCACCTTACTCTCTTTCTCTAACGCTATACTACAAAATAAAAATGCAGGTTATCTCTCCTCAGCTACCTTCCTAGACCTCTCTAAAGCTTTTGACATGGTCCCACATAAACAACTCATCTCTCTTCTTAATAACCTATCCTTCTCTTAACCAGTCATCAACTGGTTTCAGAGTTACCTATCTGACTACCAACAAGCAGTTGTTTGGCAGGACAACCTATCCCCACAACTACCAGTCTCCATTGGAGTTCCCCAAGGGTCTATCCTGGGACCCCTACTCTTCTCTATTTTCACCAATAATCTAGCCTCAGCCACAACACATGGCACACTCGTACAATACGCAGATGACTCAACCATCATCTGCACAGCCTACTCCCTACCAGAATGCAAAAAGTCATACAGGAAGACTTTTCTTCTATTGAAACTTGGTTATCCGATGCCCAACTAATACTCAACCCAAACAAAACAAAATTACTAATCTTCCAACTCACCAAACTTACCCAAGACAGCTCTCACTTTAACATCACAGCAAAAGACACCACCATCATCCATCCTACAGAACACACCAAATTACTAGGAGTAGAAATAGACAATAAACTGAACTTTGACATTCACATTTCCATGACCATTAAAAAAAGTGCACATAAAACTAGGAGCATTATATATAAATCAGCAACTACTTACCAAAGCAACTAAAATTTCAGCAGCAAATTCTCATCTTATCTCTACCCTACTTTACGCCTCCAATATTTACTAACCTTAGACAATGCGATCTAAATAAGCTTGAAACCTACAACAACAAAATCACCAAATTCACCACAGGGGCTTCCTACCGTACTCACCACTGACTCTCACTAGCAGAACTGGGCTGGCTAGAGCTCCCCCACCTCCTTCAATGGTACCAACTCACACTTGCCTACAAACTAATAAACCATCCACTAAAAGTCCCATCCCTCCAGAATCTACTCCAACCCTACATAACCATGAGACCACTAAGATCCAGCCACAAAAACCTCCTACAGGTCACAAGAGCCATTAACTTTGCTGGAGAAGCATTATTCTCCTGCACTATAGCCAAACTCTTGAACTCCCTCCCATCCTCAATTACGTCTATAACTTCTTGCACCCACTTTAAATCCTTACTAAAATCACACTTCAAAACTTGCCAGATATGCCCTTGCAACCCCCCTCTAATACCATCCACTCCCCCCACCCACTACCTCTCTCAGCCCCCTATCAACAACTTACTCTTAGCAAGCTTGGCTACTCATGTTCCCAGCTACCTACCACATAATACTAACTTCTTGTAACAACAACTGCTAATGGCTGTTTTGTACCTCAAAAACAGATTGTATCAATTGTTCACTGATGAATCTCAACTACATCTGTAACCATGTTTAGTATATGTCACCATATTTTAAAATTGTCCTATGTTCTACAGTTGTTTTACATCTTTTTTCTTCTTGTCTTGCGTCCTTAACTGGACTAATGTCTATATTTAAATGCTATGTTTTTTAACTGTATAATGCAAATAATACTTAATGTGGAGCTTTTCTCCCAGGGCTTCCGCTGAAAACGGACCTGTGTCCAGTCAGACTCTCCTGGTCAACAAATGTAAATAAATAAATAAATATGCAGCGCTGTCTCTCTCAAATTTTTTCATCTTAATATTTTTCAGTGTTTCAAGGTGTTGGTCAATGCTGTTAAAAATCCTAGCATACTCAAACTGGTAGCGAAAGAAGTCAGTGTCAGCTCTAATCATGTTATCCAAATTAGTCACTTTGTGAATGATATGGTTAATTTGTATTTGGTAATGTTTAATCATCAGTTCTAATAACTCAAACTCCTGTTTGTCAAACAATTTGAGTAAGTCCATATGGAAAGGTGAATCTGCTTCCAGACCTGTTGTGTACTGGGAAATATGTAAACCCTTAAGTACTAAATGTAGGTGGAAGCATTCTGGAACATATTTAATTTCTAGTTGCTGTTTCTTGGACTTAAGTAGTTTATGATCCAAGACTCTCAAGTTATAAACTATATTATTATTGTGATTATTATTATTACTGCTATTACCTCGAGTCGAGTGTCCCCGAGTGTTGTTATTTGTGTGACATACAAATTGAAAAGAACTATTAAGCCAAGCAGACAAATCAAGGACCCAAGGAGCCCTGAGCTAGAAGCGGAGTTCTGGTCTACCACCACATTGCTAGCTGATCTGTCGTTACCAGGTCTCATTACAGGTGATATTCTAGGATTACACTGTAAAGCACCTTCAATATTGTGCTCCATCCTACTGGAGAGTAAGGGAGGCTGAATTAGTCAATTAGGCTCCTGCACCACCATGTTACTACTCTGTGCCTGAGTTAGGAGAAAAGGTTGTTGTTTACTGCTGTCCAGAGCCTCCAGGCAAGTAGTTAAACTCTCCACTTGCTGGGAAAGGAGTTCTACTACTGCTGTCACATTACCAATGTCACCATTGGGGTGTTGAGAAGAAAATAGCGGTGGGCGGTTCATGTCTTCAGACACCATACCAACCAAACAAAGTAAAAAGCAAAACCCAAACATAAGACTGAATAAAAACAAAAAATGGTGCCAAAAAAAAACGTGAACAGTCCAGCCAACTACTTGTTTATTAAGCGCTTTTTGTTTAGTCCAAATAGCCAAACTTCTTCAGATAAAACAAGTCTGACTGATGAAAAATCTTAGTCATACATCATGTGTTCTAACTTCACTCAATAAGAATACGAATGCTCATTTATACTCCTCCCCCACTTTAAACAATAATACTAATAGGCACTCAAGCAGAACAACAATATAAGTAGACAAGCAAATGCAATAACAAGAATATAAGTAGGCATGCAACAGAACAAGAATATAAGTCGGCAGGCAACTGAAACAACATTAATATAAGTAGGCGTGCAGCTGAAAAAAGACAATAATGTAAGCAGTCATGCAACCTCAACAATAAAATAATTAAGCATGAGGGCAAACCAACAATAATATAAGTAGGTACGGAACTTCAACAACAATAATTTAAGTAGGCATGCAACTGCAACAAGAATAATATAAGTAGGCACACAACCTCAACAACAGTGATATAAGTAGGTATGCAACCACAACAGCAACAATAATATAAGTAGGCATGTACTGCAACAAAAAAAATAGTATAACTAGGCACACAGTTGCAACAAGAAAACAATACTATAGGTGGGCTGACACCTGCAACAACAATAAAATAAGTAGGCAGACAACTGCAGCAACCATTACAACAGAAGTAGGAATGCACTTGCAACAACAGTAATATAAGTAGGCAAGCAACCACAAAAGCATATATATAAATAGGCATGCAACGTCAGCAGCAATAATAATATAATTAGGGATGCAACCGAAGCAAAATCAATAATATAAGTAGGCGAGCAACCAAAGCAACAACAATAATATAAGTAGCCATGCAGTGTCAGCAAAAAGCAATATAAGTAGGCATGCAGACGGAAGAACATCAATGCAAATAGGCATTCAACCACAACAAGAATAAAAATAGTAAACATTCAGCGCAACAATAATATAAGTAGGCATGCAACTGCAGCAACGGCAATAATATAAGTAGGCAAGCAACCAAAGCCGACAATAATACAAGTAGGCATGCAGCATCAGCAAAAAACAATATAAGTAGGCATGCAGATGGAAGAACATCAATGCGAGCATGCATGCAACCACAAGAGTAAAAGTAGTAAGCATGCAGCCGCAACAACAGCAATAATGTAACTAGGCATGCAACTGCAAAAACAGTAATGTAATTAGGCAAGTAACCTCAACAGCAGTAATGTCAGTAGGCATGCAACTGCAACAACAATAATATAAAAATGCAACTACAAAAACAATAGTATAAATAGGCATGCAACCTGAACAACAACAATATAAGTAGGCACGCATTTGTAACAACAAAATATAAGTACACACTCAACCACAACAACAGGAAAAGAAGTAGGCACACAGCTGCAACAACAATAATATAAGTAGGCATGCAAAACAGCAATAATATAAGTAGGCATACAGCCGCAATAACCTCAAGAACAATAAGTATCAGTAAGCATGCAACTGCAACAACAATAATATAAGTAAGCACACAACTGTAAAAACAACAATATATAGGCATGCAACCCAAACAACAACAATATAAAGGCAGGCAACTGCAACAACAAAATTATAAGTAGTCATGCAACCACAACAAAAAGAATATAAGTAGGCATGCAGCCACAACAATAGTAATATAAGTAGGCACACAACCACAAAAACAATAATATTAGTAGGCATGTAACCTCAAGAACATTAATATAAGTAGACATGCAGATGCTAAAACAGCAATAATATAAGTAATCACACAACCACAAAAACAACAGTAATATATGCAGGTGCGCAATCTCAACAAAAAACAACAATAGTAATATAAGTAGGCACACAACCACAAAAACAATAATATTAGTAGGCATGCAACCTCAAGAACATTAATATAAGTAGACATGCAGATGCTAAAACAGCAATAATATATGTAATCACACAACCACAAAAACAACAGTAATATATGCAGGTGCGCAATCTCAACAAAAAACAATATAGCTAGGCATGGAAATGGAACAACATCAATGCAAGTAGGCATACAACCACAACAACAGTAGAATAAGTAAGCACGCACCCAAGACAACAACAATAATATAAGTAGGCATGCAACTTCAACAACAATAATGTAAATAGGCACGTAACCTCAACAACAATATCAGTAGGCATGCAACTGCAACAACAATAATATAAGTAAGCATGCAACTGCAAAAGCAACAATAATATAAATAGGCACGCAACCCAAACAACAATATACGTAGGCCGCAACTGGAACAACAAAACAATAAAATAAGTAGGCACCCACCCACAACAAAAAGAATATAACTAGACACGCAGCCACAGCAACAATAATAAAAGTAGGCACACAATCGCAAAAACAATACTATAAATAGGCATGCAACCTCAAGAACATTAATATCAGGAAACATGCAAACGCTGAAACAATAATAATGTAAGTAAGCATGCAGCAGTATTATACATTAGCACAAAACCGCAAAAAAACCCAACAATAATATAAATACTCATGCAACTGGAACAACAACAATGTAACTAGGCATGCAACAACAAGAACAAAACAATAAAATCAGTAGGTGCGCAACCAGAAGAATATAACTAGGCAGACAATGGGAAAAAGAACAATAATATAAGTGCAACCTCAACAACATTAATACAAGTAGGTATGCAACTGCAAAAACAATAATGTAAGTAGGCATGCAACCTCAAGGACAATAATATAAGTAGGCACACAACCACAGAAACAATAATATAAGTAGGCACACAACTGCAACAGAGACAATAATAAAAGTAGGCACACAACCACAACAAAAAGAATAATATAACTAGGCACACAGCTGCAACAACAAAAAAGTAATATAAGTAGGCCTGTAACCAAAACAACAATAAAATAACCAGACATGCAACTGCAGCAATTAGTATAATATAAGTACCATTGCGACCACAACAATAATATAAGTAGGCAAGCAACCACAAAAACAATAATATAAGTAGGCACACAACTTCAACAACATTAAGAATGCAATTAGGCACACAACCACAGCAACAGCAATAATATATGCAGGCTCACAACCTCAACAAAAAACAATATAACTAGGCACGGAGCTAAAACAACATCAGTGCATGTAGGCATACAACTGCAACAACAATAGAATAAGTAAGCACACCTGAGACAACAACAATAATATAAGTAAGCATGCAACTTCAGCAGTAATAATAATAATAATATAACTGGCATGCAACCAGAACAAAATCAGTAATATAAATAGGCACACAATTGCAGCAACAGCAGAATATAAGTAGGCATGCAACATCAACAAAAAAAAAATACAATCAACAACAATAATGTAAGTAAGCACACAACTCCAACAAAAATAATATGAGTAGGCATGCAACTGTAACAACAACATAGGTTCATAGGTAGGTAGTAGGTCATCAACCCTGGGGCCCATATAAGCCCAGCCAAAAAGGTTCCCTGGCTTTCGCCACCCAAGAAAACCATTTGCCTGCACCCACATCAAGCAGTGCCACAAAGCTTTGTCTGACATGAATGGGTAGTCCGTTCCAGAACATGGGAAGTCCCTGGGACAGGAACCTATCCCTCCAGCATGTTCTGCCCATCGTGGTGACAAGGTTTATGTGCCTGGAGCATGTGGTACAGAGAGATTGGGATTTCCTTAAGTGTAGCATGTCCAACAGCTCTGGGCCTGACACAGCCCAGCATGCTAGGCAGAGATCACCCCTGAGTAGACAATATGTGACGGAGTAGAGATGGAGCTTTTTAAGGTGGTATGTATATGACATCTATTTGAGGCTGGCAATCCCCCCAGTGTGGCACCTCCACGCCCCCCCCAATTGCTGCAGGCATCCTGCGAGATACATGCCAAATGGGGCACTGCACTCCATAATGGGTCCGACGAGGGATGAGTAGAGAGGAACAAAGACCCCCCTTTTTCCCAGAGGAGAACCCCCTTGTGACAAGATGTGCCATGCAGAAGGACCTCCCGACCACTGCGGCGACATGGCTATCAAAGGAGACACCACCGTCCACCTGTGTCCCGAGGCCTCCCACCACACCCTCAATGCTTAGTGAGCTACCACCCATGTGGCAGTCCATGGGCACTGAGCCCTTCCCAAAGGGAATGACAAAGCATTTCCTGGCATCAAGCCTGAGGCCATAACCTTGACACCAAGCATCTGTCTCCGTGAGGCCCCTTTTCACAGAATGTCTACATCATAAGGTGATTCCATTATCATTCCCAATTTGCAG
The DNA here is from genome assembly GCF_019279795.1 of Protopterus annectens. NCBI lineage: Eukaryota > Metazoa > Chordata > Ceratodontiformes > Protopteridae > Protopterus > Protopterus annectens. The sequence continues at coordinate 1,142,114,882 of NC_056735.1, forward strand.
TCATCTGCGAACTCCACCAGCCAAAGACCCTCCGTGTCAGCCTGCACCTCAGAGAAGTAGATGCCGAACAGGAGAGAACCCAGGACCGAACCCCGTGGCACTCCACCCATCACCGGTCTGAAGCCGGACCTGGAGTCAAATACCCTCACTGTGAGGGCTCTGTCAGTGAGCCAGTTGGCCACCCATCCTGCGACACAGGGATCCATGCCCAGCTCAGTGAGTTTATCTACAACTCCAGAGTGGGAGATGATATCAAAAGCCCCAGCGAGGTCAAGATAGGCTGTGCGCACCACCCTGCCCTCGTCCATGGCTCAAGTGACTGCTTCAAAGAAGTCAATCAGGTTTAATAGACACAATCGTCCTCTTACAAACCCAAACTGAGTGGGGTCCAGGGTCTGGAGGCCACCCATGTCTCTGCTCATAAGCTCCAACATGATATGCCCCATGGCCTTGCAGACCAGGCCTGCCAGGCTAACGGGGCGGCAGCCTCTGGGGTCCATGATAATATAAATGATAGCGTAACTAGGTACGCAACCCCAACAACAAGAATATAAGTAGGCACACAGCAGCAACAATAATATAAGTAGGCATGCAACTGCAAAAACAATAAGTAGGCATGCAACCTCAAGAACATTAATATTAAGTAGTCATGCAAATGCTAAAACAACAATAATATAAGTAGGCATGCAACCTCAACAATAATATAAGTAGGCACGCAACCACAAAAAACAACAATAATATAAATAGGCATGCAACCTCAACAACATTAATATAAGTATTATTTATTTATTTATTTGCAGTTTGTTTTTCAGGATAGTTCATTGAGCTACAAGAAGCCCATTTTCAGTGGAGTCCTGGGGAGAAAATCTCCAGAGAAATGCAAATACATAGTACAGAAAGACTACAAATCCATAATATACATTTCAATTAAATGTTAAATACATATTTTGTATAGTACAAACCCATATTGCACAATTCAAATAGATGTTACATAATACAGAAATAAAAAAAATATTTTCATTTGGAAAATTACATCAGGAGGGCAGTGGAGGTACTATGACCTGGTCTAAAGCCATGTTGTGTGGGGGTAAGAAGCTGATTATTGATGAGGTAGGGTAAAAGTTGTTGGTGTACACACTTTTCAAGTAGCTTAGAAATAGGGAAGAGGATGGCGATAGCTGAAAGTTTGCAATGTCATTATTATTGCAACCTTTATGGAGAGGAATAATAAAGGCCTTCTTCCAGAGCTGGGGGACCTGGCTTTCTGAGATAGACCGATTAATTAGTATGCTGATAGGGAGAGCAATGGCTTCTGTGGCTACTTTTAGGAAGTAGGAGGGAATTTCATCAGGGGCATTGGAACCAGGTTTTAATTTTAGGAGAAGTTTTTTATAGTGGATATAGAGATGGGATTGAGAGAGAAAGGTGGAGTTTGGGGGCAAGGGATGCTAGGGGAGGAAGGGATGGGAGCACACTGAGGAGGGGTTGTAGAGGTGTTGGTGAAGGATGATGTTAGCTTGCTTGTGGACTCTATGAAGAAAGAGTTAAATTGGGTGGCCAAGTCCATGTCAGAGGCATCTGGGTTGGGGCAAGGGTTTCCTTTTTTCTCCCGGGTTGAGGAGAGATGAGATTCCTTTCCAAAATAGTTTGGATTGGTGGTGTGGCTGGTTTGGAGAGTGGAGAAATATGATTTGCGGTCTAAGGTAATACTTTTTTTTATTTTATTTTGTAGTGTTTTATATTTCTTTAGGGTGATAGTGGTTTTATTTTTATGGTAACATGTCCAGGCTTTGTCATGGAGTTGCATAGTAGCTAAGGTGATTTTGGTTAACCAGGGAACAGGGTTACTTTTTATATGTTTTGTTTTTAGAGGGGCAAAGGAGTTGAGCAGGTTTGTGAAGGTAGAGTTAAAGTAGGATTGAGCATTATCTAGGGAAAAAGTTTTTAATGGGTTCCAGTTTGTGCATTTTAGTGCATTTGAGAAGGTTTCAACATTGAAGTTCCTTAGGCAACGAGTGGAAATATAGGTGTGAGTTAGTTGCATAGAAGAGGGGAGACGGTGGGCAAAAGTGGGGAAATGGTCAGCTATTGGGTCTGGGAGAATACCACTATTAGAGATATAGTGAGGATGGGATACTAGAATCCAGTCTATTGTAGTTCCAGTGATGGAGTTCTTGGAAGGCCTGGTAGTGGAATTGATTAGTTGTGTATAGTTATATAAGTTAATATTGAGTGAGCTAGAGGGAGATTGGATTGTGGCCCAGTTTATGTTCATATCCCCCAGGATTATGGTTTCATGAGTAATGTTGGTAGAGACCCAGGAGAGAATATCTTCAATGGATGAGATATTGTCGCCAGGGGAAATATAGAGGGAGAGAACAAATATGAGTTTATGCTTGTTTAGGTGGAGTAGGGCTGGTATTATTTCTGCCATGCCAAATTTGGGCAAGGGTTTGGTATAGGGGTGACTAAGAGGAATGCCGAGTAAAGGAGTGCTACACCACCTCCCTTTTTTTGGGTTCTGTCATTCCTTTATATGTGGTAGTTGGGAGGAGTTATTTCAGAATCTTGTATGTGGGGCTTAAGCCAGGTTTCTGAGATGGGGAGAATATTGCACTGGTTATGTAGAATCCAGGTAAGAATGAAGTAGGCACACAACCGGAAAAAACACAATAATATAAAAAGGCACACAACCAGAACAACATGCAACACCAACTATAAAACATTAAAATAAGTAGGCACTCAACCACAGCAACAACAAGAATATTAGTAGGCAAGCAACTGCAACAACAATAATATAAGTAGGCACCAACCGTAAAAACAATAATATAAGTAAGCATGCAACCTCAACAACAGTAATGTTTGTAGGCATGCAGCCACAACAAAAATATGAGTAGGCACGCAACTGCAGCAACAAAACAATATTATAAGTAGACATGCAAACACAACAAGAATATAAGTAGACACACAGCAGCAACAATAATATAATTAGGCAAGCAACCCCAAAAACAATACTGTAAGTAGACATGCAGCCTCAAGAACATTAATATAAGTAGACGTGCAAATGCTAAATGAATAATGCAAGTCAGCATGCAACCTCAAAAATAATATAAGTAGGCATGCAACCACATGAACAATAATATAAGTAGGCATGCAACCATAAAATCAGTAATATAAGTAGGGATGCAACCTCAACAACAATAATGTACATAGGCATGCAACCACAACAAAAATAATATGAGTAGGCATGCAACTGCAACAACAAAATGATAATATAAGTAGGCAGGCAACCACACCAACAAGAATATAAGTAGGCACACAGCAACAACAGCAATAATATAAGCAGGCACACATCCTCAAGAACAGTAATATAAGTAGGCATGTGACTGCAAAAACAACAATATAAATAGGCACGGAACCGGAGCAAAAACAGTGTAACTAGGCATGCAACAGCAACAACAAAACAATAAAATACGTAGGCACACAACAACAACAACAACAATATAAGTAGGCATTCAACTGCAACAATAATATAAGTAGACATCCAACTGCAGCAAAAACAATAATACAACTCAGCATGCAACTACATCAGTAACACAATAATACTAATATTAGGCTCGCAATAATATAAGTAGGGAAGCTACCACAAAAAGTACAATAATATATGTAAACACGCAACCTCACCAACAACTACAGTAATACAACTAGGCACTGAAGCACAAGAATGATAATATAAATAGGCATGCAATGACAACAACAATTATATCAGTAGACACGCAAGCTCAAGAACAATAATATAAGTAGGAATGCAACTGCAAAAGCAACAATAATACTAATAGGCACTCAAGTGGAACAAGAATATAAGTAGGCATGCAGCGGAACAAGAATATAAGTAGGCAGGCAACTGAAACAACATTAATATAAGTAGGCATGCAGCTGAAAAAAACACAATAATGTAAGCAATCATGCATCCACAACAATAAAATAATTATTCATACGGGCGAACCAACACAAAATAAGTAGATACGGAACTTCAACAACAATAATTTAAGTAGGCCTACAACTGCAAGAAGAAGACTATAAGTAGGCACGCAACCACACCAGCAACAATAATATGAGTAGGCCCGCACCACAACAATAACAATAGTATAACTAGGCACAAAGCCGCAACAAGAAAACAATAATATATGTAAGCACACAACTGCAACAGCAATAAAATAAGTAGGTATGCAACTGCGACAACAAGAAGGATATAAGTAGGAATGCAACTGCAAACAACAATAGTAATACATGTAGGCACACAACCACAAAAAACACAGTAGTGTAAGTAGACATGTAACCTCAACAGCAATAATATAATTAGGCACTCAACCTCAAGAACAACAAGAATAATATAACTAGGCATGCAATTGCAAGAACAAAGATAATATAAGTAGGCACTCAATGGCAATAACAATAATATAAGGAGGCACACAACCACAATTACAATGATAATACAAGTAGGCATGGAACAGCATCAACAACAATAATATAAGTAGGAATGCAACTGCAACAGCAGTAATACAACTAGGCATGCAACTGCAACAAGAACAATAATATAAATTGGCACACAGCAGGAACAAAAAGAGTAATAAAAGTAGACATGCAACCGCAGCAACAACAGTAATATAAGTAAGCATGCAACCTCAACAAAAAACAATATATAGGCATGCAGCTGCAACAACATCAATACAAGTAGGCATGCAACTGCAACAACCATAAAATAAGTAAGCAGCCGCAACAACAACAATAATATAAATAGGTAGGCAACCAGAAGAACAGTAATATAAGTTGGCATGCAACTGCAACAGCAATAATATAAGTAGGCATGCAGCCTCAACAATAATAATATATGTAGGCACGCAACTGCAACAACAGTAACATAAGTAGGGAGTCAACCTCAAAATCAATAACATAAATACTGGAACAACAACAATATAAGTAGGCATGCAACAGCAACAGCAAAACAATAAAATAAAAAAAGCACTCAATCACAACAACAAGAATATAAGTAAGCACACATCAGCAACAACAATAATATAAGTAGGCAAGCTAGCACAAAGCCACGCAACTGCAAAAACGATATAAGTAGGCATGCAATGTCAAGAACATTAATATAAGTAGACGCGCAAACACTAAAACAACAATAATTAGGCAACAACAACAATAAATAAGCATGCAACCAGAACAACAATGTAACTAGGCAAACAACAGGAACAAGCAATAAAATAAGTAGGCATGCAATCACAACAAGAATATAAGTAGGCACACAACCACAACAGCAATAATATAGGTAGGTACATAACTTGAAATACAACAGTAATTGTTGCATTAGTAACTGTATTTAGAGCACTACCTAGAGCTGTTTACTGAATTTCCTGTTTGCACTTATTTTTAAAATCGTTTTTTTCTCAAAACTTGCATTTTATCTTTCTTTGGCCTAGCACTCTTGTGTGGGGTCATTTACTGCACTGTTATAACTTGTTGATACTTGTGAACCTCTGCTATCTCTGAAAAAAACAAAAAAACAAAAAAAATCTTGCTTTTTCCCACTTTTCTGAGATTTAAAAAAGTTCAGTTACAGGCTTGCTGTTCTTGAACTGTTTGTAAGTTTCTGTGAGGCCATTTTTTGCTTGGGCTAAAGGGAAGTCTCTCTGTTGATCAGTGGCAGTGAAAAACATTGAGCAGCCTGCCTGCCCCTGTGGGAGTGGTTACTGACTTGAAACTGTAGTTTTATTGGCCATTTTGGGTCAATTCCAAAACTCCTTCATCTTCCTCTCTTAAAACCCTCTTTTGCATGGTTTTGTGCGTTTTGTGCATAGCGCAACAGCGGGCAGCACCGCCTAATTGGGTTTAAACTATTCCTGGCTCCACAAAGTCTGCTCTTCACTTTTTCCCTTAGAACTGCTCTATCTCTCAATTTAAACACCATATTCTCATTCTAAGGCCCTTCACTGGTCCAATTAAGTAATCCTTCAAGTTAGCACTATTAAACCATAAGCACTACTTACTCTTATACTCTCTACGATTACCCTGTCCTCTATTTGTCCGTCTTAAATTCAGTTTCCCTGTATTACTCTAGCATGTCCAAAGGTCAGTCAATGGTTTCCTCTCCAGTCCAGCTGGTGAATCTGGGAATTTTGAGGCAATGTTACAACTGTCTCATGTACACGGACAACCTTCTCCTCCTCCAAACAGGTTCAAATATATGTGAGAGATGCAACTATTTAGCCAAACTGGAGGCTGAGCTCTCTCATCTCAAAACTGATGTAACCAGTCAGGAGGAGAAGGTAACCTCACACAACACAATTCCAGTATCACATAGTCCCACCACATCAGTGAACCAAACACATAAATACACAAAAACATACTCGGAGGCTCTAAATAAAAATCTACCTAAGCAACAGAGACCTCCAAAGCAGACATCCAAGCAAACGCTACCTCAAAACAAAACACGCACAACACATAGCCCACAAAGTCAGTGTGCCAAGCAGCCACAGCCCTTAAGGCTGAATAACACACCTGATACTCTTGTAATAGGTGACTCTATTGTCAGACACACTGACATCCCGCTCACCAGGCTGAATAAAGAGAAGGTCACGGTGAGCTGCCTGTCAGGTGCTAGGATCCGCCACATAACACAAGCACTCAGGTCACTCCAAAGCAAATACAAATATGACTCAGTCATTGTACATGCTGGTGTGAATGACCTGAGATGTGCCTCCCTGGACTACATGAAAAGAGACATAGAGGAGCTCTCTGATCATGTAGCCCAGGCTGGTATGACCCTGACCTTGAGCAGCATCTTACCCTTACCTATAATGATGCCACAGTACAAAGACAAAATGATCGATTTTAACAATTGGCTAAAATTTTGGTGTCATTCAAAGGGGATCCAGTGTCTGTCAGCCTGGGATGACATGCTCAACAAGCCACGTTGCTTCGTTAGGGACGGCTTGCACCTGTCACCACTGGGCTTTCTGATATTGGCAAAGGCTCTTGCCACCCCCATAGTGCCTTTTTTAGGCAAGGCTCAAAAGTCAAACCCACCCCCATAGACAGCACAAGGAACAAGAAACTAAGGGTAATGCTGCTAAACGCCAGAAGTCTTAACCTCAAGATGCACGCACTCGAAGCTCTCCTCAGTATGGAGAACATTGATATCTGTGCAGTGACAGAAACCTGGTTCAAGGCTCCAGACAGCACACCAGCACTACCAGGCTATACCTCATATCATGCTTTTTGGCTCCAAAACCCAGACCAAACCACAAAATGAGGGGGAGTTTCCATATTTATCAAGGATATTCACACCTCCATGTTAGTGGCATTGCACGAAGTATCGGAGACCATCCATGTGCAACTAACAGTGGGCAAGACTGCTTTTCAGTTTATAGCGTCCTACAGACCACCCTCTCAAAGTCAGGAATCCCACTCGGCTTTCCTGAAAACATTGGAGAACATGAAGATCTCTCCGAACACCATTATATTGGGTGACTTCAACTACCCAAACATTGACTGGGAGCACTACTCAAGCCCAGCACCTTAGCCCAAAGGTTCCTGGAAATTATAAACTCAAATGCTATGGAACAACTAGTCACCACTCCCACAAGAGGGGACAACATACTAGACCTGATCATTACCAACATGGGGACTCTATGCTCCACACCAGAAGTATATCCCTCATTGGTAAGATCAGACCATAAATTAATTTCACTGGATGTCCACATCCCGACCCCACCCCAGCCCAGAAAACCACAGTGAAAAACTTCTCAAAAGCGAACTTCTCACTTCTCAAAACCGAAGTGGAATCCTTCAAGGCCACAGGGCCAGTGGTAACTACGGCCCAAACTGCAGAATCCTATATAAACGCATTCTACGGACATCTCCAGGAATGCATGGATCATGCTATCCCAAACAAAACCAAGACCCAATCATCCAAAGGCAGGCATCCAGTCTGGTGGACCCCTGCCATAAATAAACTGTACAACAGAAGGAGGAAGCTACTACATGATAGAGCAAAATCCCTAATAGGGAAGGCATCTCTGATCAGTACTAGCAAAAAATTACGATCCCTCATAAAATCCTCCAAGGCCAGCTTCGAGAGAAAAATTGCACAGGACACCAAAGACAATCATAAGGCTTTTTCAGTTATGTTAGAAACCTGGGATGCAACTCCCAGACTTGTTCTGAGTTGATTCTAAACGACAAAAAATACACTGAACCCACAGACATCGCCAATATCCTGGCAGACAGGTTCAGTGCAAACTTCTCCACCCCCTCCCCCCCAAAAGAGCAAGTATCTATCTCGGCAGAGGGCTGCCTCCCCAACATCTCTGATGCTCAGGTGAAGGCTGCCCTCTCCAAAGCAAAAAACACTGCTTCCATGGGACCAGATGGCGTCCCAGGTTGCGTCCTACATGAACTCCAAGAGGAACTAATCCCTCAAATAAAACAGCTATACAATCTCAGCCTCACTACAGGATATGTGCCCACAGAATGGCGTACAGCAACAGTGGTCCCACTCCACAAAGGTGGAGTCTCTACGGACCCTGGAAACTATCACCCCATAAGACTGACTAGCTTAGTCTGCAAGGCTATGGAGAGGATCATCATGGAGCTTATAAACAAAGACATTGGGGATCTAGAGACACTAGATCCTTCCCAGTTTGGCTTTGTCAAGGGCAGATCCTGCCTTTTGAACCTGGTTGACTTCTTCGAAACAGTCACCAAAGCCATAGATGAAGGGAAGGTAGTCCACACAGCCTATCTGGACCTTGCAAAGGCATTTGACACAATACCCCACTCGGGCATCATAGATAAGCTATCCAGCTTAAATATAAACCCCTATGTCACAAGATGGGTCACAAACTGGCTCAAAGACAGAACCCACAGAGTGAGAGTTGCTGGAGCCATGTCAGACTCAAAACCGGTCACAAGTGCCATCCCACAGGGTTCTGTCCTGGGACCACTCTTGTTCGGTATATACTTTTCCGAGGTACAGGCAAACGTGGGAGGACTATGGCTCACCAAGTTCGCAGACGACTGCAAACTGGGCGCCATAATGAACTCTCCAGCTGACACAAACATCCTTCAAAAAGGTCTCACAGAGACAGATAACTGGTGCCAGCACCATGGTTTAAAGCTAAATGCCAAAAAATGTATAGTCATACCCTTTGGCAAAAACAATGTGCCCACAAATTACCACATAGGCGGAAACCCATTAAGTACAGAGAAAGTTATTAGGGGACCTGGGGACCCAAGTAGATAGCAATCTCTCCTTTGAAAACCACATTGCCAAAGTGGTTAGAAAGACCTTCTACATAGCCCACCTCATCACGAAGGGTTTCACATCTAGATCAAGAGAGATAATCGTGCCCCTTTATTCATCCCTCATCAGGCCCATCATAGAATACAATGCCCCTTTTGGGATGTACCTTACCCGACACCTGCAGCAATTAGAAAGACCCCAAAAATATCTCACCAGGAGGATCAAGGGTCTCAAACAGATGCCATATGCTGCTCGGTTAAAAAAACTCTACTCAGTTGCATACCGCCTACTTTGAGGCGATCTATGCCTGACATACAATGCTATGTCAAATCCAGAATTAATGGACATGCTCCACCTCAGTAAATCTAAATCCCTTAGAGCCACACACTCGAGGGACTTGAACCTCAGCACAGAAATAAATAGAACTTGCTGGAGGGACAGGTTCATAACCCAGAGGCTCCCTTTGCTCTGGAATAGAATTCCAGTTCATGTGAGGCAGAGCACCTCACTGAATCTCTTCAAGAAGAATCTCGATAGGTGGATGGGGAAATTGTAGGTTTTTCCCAGGGATTACTCCCGTGTCACTATTAGACAGAGGCACAGTAAACTAAACCTTAAAAAGGGCACAGTATACTCAAATCAATGGGTGGCGTAAGCCATACAGAATTGGGCTAGGCTTATAATTGCCCCAGGGCAGATAGCCTAGTATGAACCTATGAACCTAATATAAGTAGGCATGGAATCTCAACAACATTAATATAAGTAGGTAAGCAGCTGCAAAAACAACAATAATATAAATATGCACTCAACCAGAACATCAACAATGTAAGTGGACACACAAGTGCAGCAACAAAACAATAATGTAAGTAGGCACGAACCACAAGAACAAGAAAATAAGTAGGCATGCAGCAGCAACAACAATAATAATATAATTAGGCATCCAACCGCAAAAAACATAATAGAAGTAGGCATGCAACCTCAAGAACATTAACATAAGTAGGCATGCAAATGTGAAAACAATAATATAAGTTGGCATGCAACCTTAGCAACAATAATATAAGTAGGCATGCAACTGCAACAACAATAGTATAAGTAGGCACTCAACCACAAAAACAACAATATTATAAGTTGGCATACAACCTCAACAACATTAATATCAGTAGGCATGCAACCACAAAAACAACTATAATATAAATAGGTATGCAACAGGAACAACAACAGTGTAATTAGGCATTCAACAGCAACAACAAAACAGTAAAATAAGTAGGTACACAACAACAACAACAACAACAATATAAGTATGCACGCAACTAGAACAACAATAATATAAGTAGCTATAAGGTAGGCATGCAACCTCAACAACAACAATAATATAAGTAAGCATGCAATGGCAAAAACAATGTAAGTAGGCATGAAACCTCAACAGCAATAATGTAAATAGGCATGCAACTGCAACAAAAGTATATGAGTAATGACGCAACTGCAAAAACAATAATATAAGTATGAATGCAGCCTCAGCATCAATAATATAAGTAGGCATGCAACCACAGTAGCTACAATAATATGAGTAGACATGCAACTGCAACAACCAGTACTATGCAAGTAGGAGTGCAACTGCAACAGCAGTAATACAAGTTGGTAAGCTCCCGCAACCTCATCAACAATATAATTAGGCATGCAGCCTCACCAGCAACAAGAGTAATATAACTTGGCACTCAACTGCAAGAACAATAATAATATAAATAGGCAAGTAGTGGCAACAACAATTATATAAGTAGGCACACAACCTCAAGAACAGTAATATAAGTAGGAATGCAACTGCAGGAACAACATTAATAGTAAAAGGCATGCAAGAGGAACAATATAAGTAGGCACTCAACCGCAATAACAACAAGAATATAAGTAGGCATGCAACTGAAACAACATTAATATAAGTAGGCATGCAGCTGAAAAGAAGACAATAATATAAGCAGTCATGCAACCTCAACAAGAATAAAAAAATTAAGCATGCAGGTGAGCCAACTTCAACAACAATAGTTTAAGTAGGCATGCAACTGCAACAAGAATAATATAAGTAGGCATGCAGCCTCAACAATGATATAAGTAGACACGCAACAGCAACAGCAACAGCAACAATAGTATAAGTAAGCACACAACCTCAACAAAACAATAGTATAACTGGCATGTAGCAGCAACAAGAAAATCTAAGTAGGCATGCAAACACAACAGCAATAAAATACAGTAAGTAGGCACACAACTGCAACAACAAGAAGAATGTAAGTAGGAATGCAACCACAAACAACAATAATAATAATATATGTAGGCATGCAACCGCAAAATCTACAATAGTATAAGTAGACACATAACCTCAACAGCAACAATATAATTAGGCACGCAACAAGAAAACAATAATATATGTAAGCACGCAACTGCAACAGCAATAAAATAAGTAGGTATGCAACTGCGACAACAAGAAGGATATAAGTAGGAATGCAACTGCAAACAACAACAACAGTAATACATGCAGGCACACAACCACAAAAAACACAGTAGTGTAAGTAGACATGTAACCTCAACAGCAATAATATAATTAGGCACTCAACCTCAAGAACAACAAGAATAATATAACTAGGCAAGCAACTGCAAGAACAAAGATAATATAAGTAGGAACCCAATGGCAACAATAATATAAGTAGGCACACAACCCCAAGAATAATGATAAAACAAGTAGGCACAGAATAGCAACCACAACAATAATATAAGCAGGCACACAACTGCAACAGCAATAATACAAGTAGACATGCAATCATAACAATAATATACGTAGGCACGCAAACTCATCAACATTTAAATAAGTAGGCATGCAGCTACAACAATAGGCATGAAACCACAACAACAGGAATAAAATAAGTAGGTATGCAACTGCAACAACAATAATATAAGAAGGTACACAACCACAACAACAATATAAGAAGGCATGCAAAAGCAACAACAACAATAATATAAGTAGGCATGTAACTGCAACACCAATAATATAAATAGGCACACAACTGGAACAAAAACAATATAAGTAGGTACACAACTGCAGGAACAACAGTAATATAAGTAGACATGCAACCTCAACAAAAACAATATAAATAGGCACAAGAAAAGCAATACAAGTAAGCATGCAACCGCAACAATCATAAAATAAGCAAACACCCGCAACAAGAACAATAATATAAATAGGTATGCAACCATAACAGCAACAATAATATAAGTTGGCATGCCAGCAATAATGTACGTATGTAAGCATGCAACCTCAACAAGAATAATATATGTAGGCATGCAGCTGCAACAACAATAATAGAAGTAGGCAGTCAAGCTCAAAGACAATAATATAAATAGGCATGAGACTAGAACAACAATGTAAGTAGGCATGCAACTGCAGCAACAAAACAATAAAATAAGCAGGCATGCAATAACAACAACAACAAGAATAAAAGTAAGCACTCATTAGCACAACAATAATATAAGTAGGCACACAACTGCAAAAACAGCAATAATATAAGTGTAACCTCAACAACATTAATATAAGTAGGCTTGCAACTGCAAAAAACAGTAATACAAGTAGGCATGCAACCTCAACTACAATAATATAAGTAGGCATGCAACCACAAGAATAATATAAGTAGGCACGCAACCAAAACAATAATATAAGTAGGCACGCAACGCAAAAACAATAATATAAGTAGTTTTGCAACCTGAACAACAATAATATAAGTAAACTTGCAACTACAACAGCAGATAAAATAACAAGGCACACAACTGCAACAACTAGCACAATATAATAGGACTGAAACTGCAGCAACAATAATATATGTAGGTATGCAACCTCAACAAGAAACAACATAAGTAGGCATGTAGATGGAACATCAATGCAAGTAGGCATGCAACTGCAACAACAATAAAATAAGTAAACAGGCAGCTGCAACAACAGTAGTATAAGTAGGCATGCAACTGCAACAACAGTAATGTAAATAAGGACTTAACCTCAATAACAACAATATCAGTAGGCATGCAACCTCAACAATAATATAAGTAAGCACTCAACTGTTAAAACAACAATATAAATAGGCATGCACCCGGAACAACAACAATATAAGTAGGCAGTCAACTACAACAACAAAATGATTATATAAGTAGCCATGCAACCACAACAAAAAGAATATAAGTAGGCACGCAGCCACAACAGCATAATATAAGTAGGCACACAACTGCAACAATACTATAAGTAATCACACAACCACAAAAACAACAATAATATAAGTAGGCATGCAACCTCAGCAACATTAATATAAGTAAGCACACAACTGGAAAAACAACAGTAATAGAAATAGGCATTCAACCGTAATGACAACAATGTAACTAGGCATGCAGCAACAACAAAACAATATAAGTAGGCATGCAACCACAACAACAACAAGAATAGAAATAATTACGCAACTGCAACAACAATAATATAATTAGGTACATAATTGCAAAAACAATAATACAAGTAGTCATGCAACCTCAACAACAGTAATATAAGTAGACATGCAACTGCAACAAAAATAATATGAGTAGGCATTCAACTGCAGAAACAACAAGAATATAGGCAGGCATGCAGCCACAATAATATTAATATAAGTAGCCACATAACTGCAAAAACAATAATATAAGTGGAACCTCAACAGCATTAATATAAGCAGGCATGCAACCACAAAAACAATAATATAAGTAGGCAAGTAACCTCATCATCAATGTAAGTAGGTACACAACCACATCACAATAATATAAGTAGGTATGCAACAGCAAAACAATAGTACTATAAGTAGGAATGCAACCTCAACAACAATAATATTACTGGACATGCAAGCACAACATCAATAATATAAGTAGGCATGCAACCACAAAGACAGCAGTAATATAAGTAGGCATGCAACTTCAACAACGTTAATATAAGTAGAGATGCAAATGCTAAAACAGCAATAATATAAGTTTTCATGCAACAGTTACAACAGTAATATTAGTAGGCAAGTAACCACAACAACAATAATATAAGTAGGCACTCAACCACCAAAACAAGAATAATATAAGTAGGCATGTAACCTCAACAACATTAATGTAAGTAGTCATGCAACTGGAAAAAGAACAGTGATAGAATAGGCATACAAGCAGAACAACAACAGTGTAACTAGGCAAGCAACAACAAAAAAAAAACAGTAAAATAGTTAGGCATGCAATCACAACAACAACAAGACTATAAATAGGCACACAACTGCAACAACAATAATATAAGGTACACAACCACAAAACAACAAGAATATAAGTAAGCATGCAGCCTCAATAACAATAATATAAGTAGCCACACAACCACAAAAACAATAATATAAGTGCAACCTCAACATTAATATAAGTAGGCATGTAACTGCAAAAACAATAGCATAAGTAGCTATGTATCCTCAGTAACAAGAACAATATAAGTAGACAAGCAACCATGGAAACAATAATATAACTAGATACATAACTGCAAAAACAACAATAATATAAGTAGGCCTGCAACCTCAACAACAATAATATAACTAGGCACTTAACCGCAGTAGCAAAAATAATATATGTAGGCATACAACCAAAACAAAAACAATAATATAACTAGGCACACAGCTGCAACATCAAAACAGTAATATAAGTAGATGCACAAAAAGAATATAAATACAACACCAGAGGTAAAACACAGCTGTAAATCAATGAAAACAAAAACACAGCCAGTCAATCAACAAAGTAAAAATCCACTATTTATTCCAACATAAATCCAGGTAAGCGCTTTCGCATAGGAGCTTCATCAGACTGTCTGATGAAGCTCCTATGCAAAAGCGCTTACCTGTTTTTTTGTTTTTATTGATTTACAGCTGTGTTTTACCTCTGGTGGTGTATTTATATTCTTTTTGTGCATTTACTTATCTCACACCACTGTGGTTTTACCCAGTGGATGCTGGCAGCTTTTATTTTTGAATTAGTAATATAGGTAGGCTCACAACTGCAACAACAATAAAATAACTAGGCACGCAACTGCAACTACCAGTACAATATAAGTACGAATGCAACCAAAAAAACAACAATAATATAAGTAGGCAAACAAATCACAAAAACAATAATATATGTAGGCATGCAGCTTCAGCAACAATAATAATATAATTAGGCATGCAAGCACATCAACAAAAATAATATATGTAGGCAAGCAAATGGAACAAAATCAATAATATAAGTACGCATGCAACCACAGCAACAACAATAATATATGCAGACACGCAACCTCAACAAAAAACAATACAACTAGGCACACAGATGAAACAACATCAATGCAAGTAGGCAGCAACAACAAAACAATAAAATAAGTAGGCATGCAACCACAACAAAAATAAGAATAAAAGTAAGCATGCATCTGCAACAACTATAATATAAGTAGGCACACAACTGCAAAAACAGCAATAATATAAGTGCAGCCTCGACAACAATAATATAAGTAGGCATCCAACCTCAACAACAGTAATATAAGTAGGCATGCAACCGTAACAACAATACTGAAAATAGGCATGTAACCTCAACAACAATAATATAGGTAAACATGCAACTACAAAAACAGCAGTAATATAAATAGGCACACAACCCAAACAAGAGCAATATAATAGGCACACAACTGCAACAACAAAACAATAATATAAGTATGCACGCAGCCACAAGAACACTGCTAGAAGTAGGCACGCAACGCAGAACCAACAATAACATAATTAGGCACACAACTGCTACAGCAACAATAATATACGTAGGCATGCAACCACAACAAAAACAATACTATAACTAGGCACACAGCTGAAACAACAAAAGAATAATATAATTATATAGTAAATAAGCAAAATAAAATATGTTTTGTGCTAGGGATATTATGTGGTGGATATTTTATTTTGCATATTTACTTATATATATTTTCATTAAATGATATTTGTTATATTATGATGTTTGAATGCAGTCTACCTTTTAAGGTACTCAACCCTGGATCATGTTGTAGTTTTTATGTGGAGTCATTTATTTGTATTTAAATGAACAAATTGAATGTATTGTCTTTAAACAAGCCTACTATGGGGGGTTTTGCACTATGTGCCTTTGAATATATTTCTATAAGCATACTTTTAGGAGATCAACTGTTTATGTAGCATGTTTTGATTATATGATTTTGCATGAGTGTTGTATTTAGTTAAGTATTTTGCACCATGAATCCAATGATTCATTTTTATGTTTTTATGTTATTTATATTTTGTTTTAGAAATTAGGATGATATATTATTATTTAAGTATGTTTATGCAATAATAGATGTTTTAGAGTAGAATATCTCTTATTGTAGAGTAATATATGAAGTTATATGATGTGGTATAGCTTTAAGAGGGTGGGATGGAACCACGTAGTTACGTGGTATACGTTTTGGGTCACTGTGAATGATTTTAATGTATGTGGATGTACTTGGATATCTGATTAGATGTGCAATTAGTGATGTAAGTATTTAAAGTTTTTGTTTTTGTGTGTTTTTATGTACGGTAGTGATGGTCTGAAGAAGCCACCAGTAAGGTTGTGAAAGTATTTACCTGTACTAAACCATATTAAAGCTTAGAGTTATACAGTTTTATGGTTTTTATAGCCGTGCTTCGTTCAACCGTTTTGCTTTTTGCTCTATTGCTTTGTATTTGTGTAGTGGGTTGTTCGTTTATCTGTTGGGTGATTTGTGCTCTTTGTAATAATATAAGCAAGCACAAAACCACAAAAAGCAACAATAATATAAACGGGCACACAACTGGAACAACAACAATGTAACTAGGCACACAACAAGAAGAACAAAACAATTAAGTAGGCGCTCAACCAGAACAACCACAAGAATATAAGTAGGCACACAACAGGAAAAAGAACAATAATATAAGTGCAATCTCAACAACATTAATAGAAGTAGCTATGCAACTGCAAAAACAATAATATAATATAAAAAGAACAATAATATAAGTAGGAACACAATCGCAAAAACAATAATATAAATAGGCACACAACCACAACAAAATAATATAACTAGGCATATAGCTGCAACAACAAAACAATAATGTAAGTAGGTCTGCAACCACAACAATAAAATAACCAGGCATGCAGCTGCAACAATCAGTGCAATATACGTAGGAATGCAACTGCAACAACAATAATATAAGTTGCAAGCAACTGCAAAGACAATAATATAAGTAGGCACAAAACTTCAACAACAATAAGAATACAATTAGGCATGCAACAGCAATAACAACAATAACACAAGTAGGCATGTAAGTGAAACAAAATCAATAATATAAGTAGACACACAACCGCAGGAACAACAATAATATATGCAGGCATGCAACCTCAACAAAAAACAATATAACTAGGCACGGAGATGAAACAACAGCAATGCAAGTAGGCATACAACCACAACAACAATAGAATATGTAACCATGGACCTGAGGCAATAACAATAATATAAGTAGGCATGCAAACTCAAATGCAGTAATGTAAATAGGCACGTAACCTCAACAACAATATCAGTAGGCATGGAACTGCAACAACAATGATATAAGTAAGCATGCAACTGCAAAAACAACAATAATATAAATAGGCATGCCACCGAAACAACAATATAAGTAGGCCGCAAGTAGAACAACAAAACAATAAGACCAGTAGGCATGCAACCACAACTAGAAGAATATAACTAGGCAGGTGGCCACAGCAACAATAATAAAAGTATGAAACCACAGAAACAATATTGTGAGTAGGCATGCAACCTCAAGAACATTAATATCAGTAAACATGCATACACTAAAACAATAATAATAATGTAAGTAAGCATGCAACCTCAACAACAGTAATATAAGTAAGCACAAAACCACAAAAAAACAATAATATAAATACTCACACCACTGGAACTATGTAACTAGGCATGCAACAACAAAAACAAAACAATAAAATAAGTAGGCACGCAATCAGAACAACCACAAGAATATAAGTAGGCACACAACGGGAAAAAGAAGAATAATATAAGTGCAACCTCTACAACATTAATACAAGTAGGCAAGCAACTGCAAAAACAATAATATAAGTAGGCATGTAACTTCAAGAGCAATAATATAAGTAGGCATGCAACCAAAACAATAATATAAGTAGACACGCAACCACAAAAACAATAATATAAGTAGGCACGCAACTGCAACAACAACAATAATGAACGTAGGTACGCAACCACAACAAAAACAATAATATAACTAGGAAACACAGCTGCAACAACAAAACAATAATATAAGTAGGCCCACAACCGCAACAACAATAAAATAGATAGATATGCAACTGCAAAAATAAGTACAATATAAGTAGGAATGCAACTGCAACAACAATAATATAAGTAAGCAAGCAACCGCACAAAACAATACTAAAAGTAGATACACAACTTCACCAACAATAGGAATACAATTAGGCATGCAACCACAACAACAATAATATAAGTAGGCACTCAAGTGGAACAAAATCAATAATATAAGTAGGCATGCAAGCGCAGCAACAACAATAATATATGTAGGCATGCAACCTCAGCAAAAACAGTACAACTAGGCATGCAGATGTAACAACATAAATGCAAGTAGGCATGCAACCACAACAACAATAAAATAAGTAAGCATGCAGCTGCAACAACAATAATAATATAAGTAAATAACCACAAAAACAATAATGTAAATAGGCACGTAACCTCAACAACAATAATATCAGTAGGCATGTAACTGCAACAACAATAATGTAAGTAAGCACGCAACTGCAAAGACAACAGTAATATTAATAGGTATGCAACCCGAAAAACAACAATATAAGTAGGCACACAACTGCAACAACAAACCAGTAATATAAGGACGCATACAACCACAACAATAAGAATATAAGTAGGCATGGAGCCGCAACAACATTAGTATAAAAGTTAACATGCAACCGCAAAAAAACAGCAATAATATAAGTAGGCATACAAATTCAACAACAATAATATAAGCAGGGATGCAAAGGAAACAACAATAATATAAGTAGGCAAGCAACTACAAAAACAACAGTAATATAAGTAGATTTGGAACTTCAGCAGCATTAACATAAGTAGGCATGCAACCACAAAAACAATATAAATGGGAACACAACTTGAAAAACAGTTTAACTAGGCAGCAACAGCAACAACAAAACAATAAAATAAGTAGGCATGCAACCACAACAACCAGGATATGAGTAGGCATGCAACCACAACAGTAATATTAGTAGGTACATAACTGCAAAAACAACAATATAAGTAGGCATACAACTTCAACAACATTAATAGGAGTAGACATGCAGCTGCAAAAATAATAATCCAATTAGGCATGCAGCCTCAACAACAATAATATAAGTAGGCACTCAACCACAACAACAATAAAATAAGTAGGCATGCAGCTGCAAAAAAAATATGGCATGCAAACAAAAATAATGAAAATAAGCACTGAACCTCAACAACAATAATATAGGTAAGCACGCAACTGCAAAAACAGGAGTAATATAAAAAGGTGCAAAACCCGAACAACAGCAGTATAAATAGGCATGCAAGTGTAACAACAAAACGATAATATAAGTAAGCACACAACCACAACAAGAATATAAGTAAGCTCAGAGCTGCAACAACATTATTATAAGTAGGCACACAACTGCAAAAACAATAATATAAGTAGGCATGCAACCTCAATAACATTAATATAAATAGACATGCAAACACAAACAACAATAATATAAGTAGGTATGCAACCTCAACATCAGTAATATAAGCAGGCATGCAAGCACAACAACAATTATATAAGTAAGCAAGCAACCACAAAACAACTACAATATAAGTAGGCATGCAACCTCAACTGCATTAATATAAGTATGCATGCAAATGCTAAAACAACAATAATATAATTAGTCATGCAAACTCAACTATAATGTAAGTAGGCACGCAACCACAACAAAATAATATGAGTAAGCATGCAACTACAAAAACAACAATAATATAAATAGGCATGCAACTGCAACAACGAGTAGGAATGCAACTGCAACAGCAAGTACAATACAAAAACAACAATAATATAAATAGGCATGCAACCTCAACAACAATAAGTAGGAATGCAACTGGAACAACAATAATATAAGAAGGTAAGCAACCACAAAAATGACAATTTAAGTAGGCAGGCAACATCAGCAACAGTAATAATACAACTAGGCACACAACCGGAACAAAATCAATAATGTAAGTAGGCATACAACTGCAGCAAAAACAGTAATACAAGTAGGCATGCAGCATCAACAGAAAACAATATATGTAGGCATGCAGATGGTACAGCATTAGTGCAAGTAGGCATACAACCACAGCAACAACAAAATAAGCATGCAGCTGCAACAGCAATAATATAAGTAAGCATGCAACTGCAGCAAAAATAATAACATAAGTACATATGCAACTGCAACCACAATAATGAAAATAGTTAAGTATCCCCAACAGCAGTAATATGGGTAAGCATGCAACTGCAAAAACAGCAGTAATATAAATAGGAACACAACCAGAAAAAGAATAATATAAGTAGGCACGCAACTGCAACAACAAAACAATAATATAACTAGGCACACAACAACAAGAATGTAAGTAGACACGCAGCTGCCACAACATTAATAAAAGTAGGCACACAACTGCAAAAATAACAAAAATGCAAGCAACCTCAATAACATTAATATAAGTAGACATGCAAACACTAAAACCACAAAAACAACAATAATATAAGTAGGCATGCAACCTCAACAACATTACGTAGGCATGCAAATGCTTAAGCAATAATATCAGTAGTCATGGAAACTCAACAACAGTATAAGTAGGCAAGCAACCGCAACAGCAATAATATAAGTAGGGATGCAACTGCAAAAACAACAATATCAGTGCAACCTCAACAACATTACTATAAGTAGGCATGCAACTGCAGCAACAAAACAATAAGTAGGCATGCAACCACAACAAAAAGAATATTATAACTAGGCATACAGCTGCAACAAAAAAAAAACAATAATATAAGTAGGCCCACAACTGCAATAACAATAAAATAGCCAGACATGCATCTGCAAAAATCAGTACGAAATAAATAGGAATGTAACTGGAACAACAATAATATAAGTAGGCAAGCAACCGCAAAAACAATAATATAAGTAGGCGCACAAGTGAAACAAAATCAATAATATAAGTAGGCACACAAGCACAGCCAGAACTATAATATATGTAGGCATGCAACCTCAACAAAAAACAATATAACTAGGTACACAGATGAAACAACATGAATGCAAGTAATAGGCATGCAATCACAACAACAATAATATAAGTAAGCATGCAGCCCCAACAACAATAATATAAGTAGGCATGCAGCTGCAACAACAATAATATAAGTAAGCATGCAGCTGCAAAAACAACAGTAATATTAATATGAATGCAACCTGAACAACAACAATATAAGTAGGCACGCAACTTAATATCAGTAGACATGCAACAGCAAAAACAATAATACAAGTAGGCATGCACCCTCAACAATAATAATGTAAGTAGGTATGCAACCACACCAAAAATGAGTAGGGATGCAACTGCAAAATGCAAAAACAATAATATAAGTAGGCATGCAGCCTCAACAGCAGTAATATAAGTAGGCATGCAACCACAACTCTATAAAATAAGTAGGCATGCAGCTGCAACAACAGTCATATAAGTAGGCATGCAACCAAAACAACAATAATGAAAATAGGCCTATAACCTCAACAACAATAATATAGGTTAGCATGCAACTGCTAAAACAGGAGTAATATAAATAGACTCGGAACCCAAACAACAACAGTATAAGTAGGCACCAACTGCAACAACAAAACAGTAATATAAGTAGGCACACAACCACAACCAGAATATCAGTTGGCCCACAGCTGCAACAACATTATTATAAGTAGGTGCAACTGCAAAAAAAATCAATAATATAAGTAGGCATGCAAGCACAGCAACAGCAATAATATATGTAGGCATGCAACTTCAGCAAAAACACTATAACTAGGCATGCAGATGAAACAACATCAATGCAAGTAGGCATGCAACTGCAACAACAATAAAATAAGTAAGCATGCAGCTGCAACAACAACAATATAAGTAAGCAACCACAACAACAATAATGTAAATAGGCACGTAACCTCAACAACAATAATGTCATTAGGCATGTAACTGCATCAACAATAATGTAAGTAAGCAAGCAACTGCAAAAACAACAGTAATATTAATAGGTACGCAACCTGAAAAACAAGAATATAAGTAGGCACACAACTGCAACAACAAAACAATAATATAAGGATGCATGCAACCACAACAGCAAGAATATAAGTAGGCATGGAGCCACAACATCATTAGTTTACGTAGACATGCAACCGCAAAAACAGCAATAATATAACTAGGCATGCAAACTCAGCAACAATAATATAAGTAGGCACACAAAGGAAACAACAATAATATAAGTAGGCAAGCAACTACAAAAACAACAGTAATATAAGAAGACTTGGAAACTTAGCAGCATTAACATAAGTAGGCATACAAGCCCAAAAAACAACAATATAAATAGGAACACAACCAGAACAACAGTGTAACTAGGCAGCAACAGAAACAACAGAACAATAAAATAAGCAGGCTTGCATTCACAACAACCAGGATACGAGTAGATACCCAACCACAACAACAGTAATATAAGTAGGTACATAACCACAAAAACAACAATATAAGTAGGCATACAACTTCAACAACATTAATATCAGTAGATATGCAGTGGCAAAAACAATAATCCAAGAAGACGTGCAGCCTCAAGAACAATAATGAAAATAGGCACATAACCTTAGCAACAATAATACAGGTAAGCATGCAACTGCAAAAACAGGAGTAATATAAATAGGTGCACAACCCGAACAACAGCAGTATAAATAGGCACACAAGTGTAACAACAAAACTATAATACAAGTAGGCCCACAACCACAACAAGAATATAAGTAAGCCCACAGCTGCAAAAACAGTATTATAAGTAGGCACACAACTGCAAAAACAATAATATAAGTAGGCATGCAACCTCAATAACATTAATATGAGTAGACATGCAAACACAAACAACAATAATATAAGTAGGTATGCAACCTCAACATCAGTAATATAAGCAGGCATGCAAGCACAACAACAATTATATAAGTAAGCAAGCAACCACAAAACAACTACAATATAAGTAGGCATGCAACCTCAACTGCATTAATATAAGTATGCATTCAAATGCTAAAACAACAATAATATAATTAGTCATGCAAACTCAACTATAATGTAAGTAGGCACGCAACCACAACAAAATAATATGAGTAGGCATGCAACTTAAAAAACAACAATAATATAAATAGGCATGCAACCTCAACAATAAGAAGGCATGCAACTGCAACAACAATAAGTAGGCATGCAACTGCAACAGCAAGTACAATATAAGTAGGAATGCAAGTGGAACAACAATAATATAAGTAAACATGCAATGCAAAACAACAATTTAAGTAGGCAGGCAACGTCAGCAACAGTAATAATACAACTAGACACACAACCGAAACAAAATCAATAATGTAAGTAGGCATACAACTGCAGCAACAACAGTAATACAAGTAGGCATGCAACATCAACAGAAAACAATATATGTAGGCATGCAGACAATACAAAAATATAAGTAAGCACACAACAGGAAAAATAACAATATTGGTGCAACCTCAACAACATTAATATAAGTAGGCATGCAACCTCAAATACAATAATATAAGTAGGCATGCAACCTCAACAACAATAATATAAGTAGGCACACAACTGCAGCAACAAGTAAGCATGCAAACAACAATAATATAAGTATGTGCAACCTCAACAGCAATAATATAAGTAGGCACACAACTGCAAAAGCAACAATAATAAACATAGGGATGCACACAACAAAAACAATAATATAAGTAGGCACACAACTGTAACAACTAAACAGTAATATAAGTAGGCACGCAGCAACAACAATAAAATAATCAGGCATGCACCTGCAACAGCATTAATATAAGTAGGAATGCAACTGCAACAACAATAATATAAGTAGGCATGCAGCCTCAACAACATTAATATAAGTAGACATGCAACATAAAACCCAATAACAATAATATAAGTAGGCATGCAACTGCAACATCAATTATATAAGCATGCAAATGCAAAAGCAATAATATAAATAGGCAGACAACCTCAACAACAACAATATAAGTAGGCATGCAACCACAACAGCAATAAAATAAGTAGGAATGCAACCACAACCGCAACAATAATATATGTAGGCATGCAACCTCAACAACATTGATATCAGTAAACATGCAAATGCTGAAACAATAATAATATAAGTAGGCATGCAGCTCAACAAAACAATAATATAAGTAGGCATACAACTGCAAAAAAACAATAATATAAGTAGGCACACAACTGGAACAACAACAACATAAATAAGCACACAACTGCAAGAACAAAACAGTAAAATATGTAGGCATGCAACCTCAACAACATTAATATAATTAGCCATGCAACCACAAAAACATTAATATAAGTAGGCATGCAACCTCAACAACAATAATATAAGTAGGCATGTAACAGCAAGAACAATTATATAAGTGGGAATGCAACCACAAAAACAACAATAATATGAGCAGTCATGCAAGTTCAACAACAATAATATAAGTAGGCAGCAACAGCAACAATAATAAACATATTCACGCAACAACAACAAAACAATGATATAACTAGGCAAGCTGTAACAACAAAACAATAATATAAGGGCACAACTGCAACAACAATAAAATAACCAGGCATGCAACTGCAACAGTCAGTACAATATAAGTAGGATGTAATTGCAACAACAACAATAATATAAGTAGGCAAGCAACCACAAAGACAATAGTATAAGTAGGCACACAACTTCAACAACAATAATATACAGTAGGCACACAACTGGAACAACAACAATAATATAAGTAAGCATGTAAGTGGAGCAAAATAAATAATATAAGTAGGTATGCAACTGCAGCAAACATAATAATATATGTAGGCATGCAAACTCAACAAAAACAATATAACTAGGCAAACAGATGGAACATCAATGCAAGATGCAAGTAGGCATGCAACTGCAACAGCAATAAAATAAGTAAGCATGCAGTCGCAACAACAACAATAATATAAGCAGGCAACCACAACAACAATAATGTAAATAGGCACATAACCTCAACAACAATATAAGTAGGCATGTAACTGCAACAAAAAACAATAATATAAGTAGATGCAACCACAGCAACAAGAGTATAAGTAGGGATGCAGCCACAGCAACATTAATATAAGTAGGCACACAACCGCATAAACAATAATATAAGTAGGCAAGCAACCTCAACAATAATATAAGTAGGCAGGCAAGGGCAACAGCAATAATATAAGTAGGCAAGCAACTACAAAAACAACAATAATAATATAAGTAGGCTTTCAACCTAAACAACATTAATATAAGTAGGCATAACCATAAACTAACAATAATATAAATAGGCATGCAACCTGAACAACAACAATGTAACTAGGCAGCAACAGCAACAACAAAACAATAAGTAAGCATGCAATGACAGTAACAAGAATATAAGCAGGCACACAACTGGTACATAACAGCAAAAACAACAATATAAATAGGCATGTAACCTCAGCAACATTAATATAAGTAGGCATGCCACCGCAAAAACAATACAAATAGGCATGCAGCCTCAACAAGAATAATGCACGTAGTAATGCAACTGCAACAAAAATAATATGTATAGGCATGCAACTGCAACAACAAAACAATAATATAAGCAAGCATAGAGCCTCAACGACAGTAATATAAGTGGGCTCCCAACCTCAACAACAATAAAATAAGTACTCATGCAGTTGCAACAACAAGTACAATATAAGTAGGAATACAACTGCAACAACAATAATATAAGTAGGCAAGCAACAAAAACAATAATAAAACTATGCATGCAACTTCAGCAACAATAATAATATAACTAGGCACACAACAAAACAAAATCAATAATATAAGTAGGCACACAACCACAGCAAGAACAATAATATAAGTAGGCATGCAGCCTCAACAACAATAATACAAATGGGCCAACTGCAACAATAAAATAAGTAGGCATGTGCCAACAACCAGTACAATATAAGTCGGAATGCAACCGCAACAACAATAATAAAAGTAGGCAAGCAACTGCAAAAACAATAATATAACTGGGCATGCAATTTTAACAATAGTTACGTAATTAGGCATGCGAATGAAACAAAACCAATAATATACGTAGGCACACAACTGCGTCAACAACAATAATATAAGTAGGCATGCAACGCCAACAAAAAAATATAAGTAGGCACACAGATGGAGCAACATCAGTTCAACTAGGCATGCAGCCACAACATCAACAATACTATAAGTAGACATGCATGTAACAACAATAATGTAAATAGGCATGTAACTTCAACAACAATATCAGTGCAAATAGGCATGCAACTGCAACAAGAATAATATAAGTAATCACGCAAATGCAAAAACAACAGTAATATAAATAGGCACACAACCCAGACAACAATACAAGAAGGCATGCACCTGTAACAACAAAACAATAATATACGTAGGCACGCAACCACAACAACAAGAATATAAGTAGGTATGCAACCTCAATAACATTTATATAAGTAGACATGCAAACATTAAAACAACAGTAAGTAGGCATTTAGCCTCAAGAACAATCATATAAGTAGGCATGCAAGCGCAACAATAATATACGTACACAAGCAACAACAAAAACAGCAATAATATAAGTTGGCATGCAATCACAAAAGCATTAATATAAACAGGCACACAAGCACAAAAAGAATAATATTAACAGGCACACACTTGGAACAAAAACAGTGTAAGTAAGCACACAGCAGCTACAAAAAAACAATAAAATAAGTAGGCACACAACTACCACAACAACAAGAATATAAGTAGGCACTTAACCATAACAAGAATAATCTAAGTAGGCACGCAACCACAAGAACATAAGTAGGCATGCAGCAACAACAACAATATAAGTAGGCATGCAACTGCAAAAAAAATAATAGAAATAGGCATGCAGCCTGAAGAACAATAATGTAAGTAGGTCCGCTGCAAAAACAATATTATATGTAGGCAAGTAACTGCAAAACAACAATAATGTAAGTAGTTATGCAGTCTCAACAACAATAATATAAGTAGGCACACAACTGCAACAACAATAATATAAGTAGGCATGCAACGCCAACAAAAACCAATATAAGTAGGCACACAGATGGAGCAACATCAGTTCAACTAGGCATGCAGCCACAACATCAACAATACTATAAGTAGACATGCATGTAAGAACAATAATGTAAATAGGCATGTAACTTCAACAACAATATCAGTGCAAATAGGCATGCAACTGCAACAAGAATAATATAAGTAATCACGCAAATGCAAAAACAACAGTAATATAAATAGGCACACAACCCAGACAACAATACAAGAAGGCATGCACCTGTAACAACAAAACAATAATATACGTAGGCACGCAACCACAACAACAAGAATATAAGTAGGTATGCAACCTCAATAACATTTATATAAGTAGACATGCAAACATTAAAACAACAGTAAGTAGGCATTTAGCCTCAAGAACAATCATATAAGTAGGCATGCAAAAACAATAATATAAGTACACAAGCAACAACAAAACAGCAATAATATAAGTTGGCATGCAACCACAAAAGCATTAATATAAATAGGCACACAAGCACAAAAGAATAATATTAACAGGCACAATTGGAACAAAAGCAGTGTAAGTAAGCACACAGCTACAAAAAACAATAAAATAAGTAGGCACACAACTACCACAACAAAAGAATATAAGTAGGCACGCAAACACAACAAGAATAATATAAGTAGGTACACAACCACAAAAACAATATAAGTAGGCATGCAGCCTCAGCAACATCAATATAAGTAGGCATGCAACTGCAAAATAATAATACAAGTAGGCATGCAGCCTGAAGAACAATAATGTAAGTAGGCATGCATATTGCCAAATATTATAAGTAGGCAAGTAACTGCAAAAACAACAATAATATAAGTAGGTATTCAGTCTCAACAACAATAATAAGTAGGCACATAACCTCAACAGCAATAATATAACTAGGCATGCAACTGCAACAACAATAATATAAGTAAGCACACAACTACAAAAACAATAGTAATAAAAATAGGCATGCAACTCGAACAACAAGAATACAATTAGGCACAACTGCAACAACAAAGCAATAACATCGTGGGCACACAACCACAAAAACAAGATTATAAATAGGCATGCGGATGCAACAACATTAATATAAGTAGGTGCAACTGCAATAACAACAGTAATATAAGTAGGCATGCAACCTCAATAACATTTATATAAGTAGACATGCAAACACTAAAACAACATTAATATAATATACATGTAATGTATAGACATGACAGCTCAACAACAATCATCTAAGTAGGCACACAAGCACAACAGTAATGTAAGTACACAAGCAACCACAAAAACAACAATATAAGTAGGCATGCACCCTCAACAACATTAATATAAGTAAGCATGCAACCACAAAACAACAATAATATAAATAGGCGTACAACGAACAACAACAATGCAACCAGGCACACAGCAGCAGCAATAAAACAATAAACTAAGTAGGCAACCACCACAATAACAAGAATATATGTAATGCACAGCCACAACAACAACAATATAAGTAGGTACACAACTGCAAAACAACAATAATAAAAATAGATGCAACCCAAACAACAATATAAGTAGGCATGCAACTGCAACAACAAGACAATAATATAAGTGGACATGCAACCACAACAACTAGAATATAAGTAGGCACTAAGCTGCAACAACTATATTATAAGTAGGTATGCAACACAAAACAAAAATAATATAAGTAGGCATGCAACCTCAAGAACATTAATATAAGTAGGCATGTAAATGCTAAAACAAGTAATATAAGTAGGCATGCAACCTCAACACTAATATAAGTAGGTATGCAACCAAAAACAATAATATAAAATAGGGATGCAACATCAACCACAATAAGATAAGTAGGTACACAACCAAAAAATCAGCAATAATATAAATAGGCATGCAACCTCAACAACATTAATATAAGTAGGCATGCAACCACAAAATCAATAAAATAAGCATGCAGCTGCAACAGCAATAATATAAATAGGCATGCAACTGCAACAGCACTATTAATAAAAGTAAGCATACATCCGCAACCACAATATTGAAAATAGGCACGTAACTTCAACAACAATAATATAGCTAAGCATGCAACTTCAAAAACAGCAGTAGCAATAGGCGCACAACCCAAACAACAACAATATAGGTTGGCACACAACTGCAACAACAAAACAATAATATAAGTAGGTATACAACCACAACAACAAGAATATAAGTAGGCACACAGCCACAACATTAATATAAGTAAAATGAAAAAAAGGCTTCCACCACAACGAAAAGTTCACTGAGAAGTTCTGTTAAAATGTAGGCTTTAATAAAATGAAGAAATAAAAAGCACAAATTGTGCTGTTCAAGTTGCAGGTCAAACAGGATAAGCGCTTTCAGTTAAAAAACCTTCTTCAGATCCTATTGTGTAGACCTGACTTACTGCTGTTAAATAAAGATCCTTAACTGCTCAAGCAATCACATACAGCAATCAGATGCACGCCTTCCTTAAGCCTCCATTTCATTTCTTAATTAGGCTTCTCTCTTTCAAAATAGGTTTAATAGGAACTACTCTGTTGAGCCCTGGAAATAAATTAGCTCTGAGGTTCATGATCCATTTGCTTTCTTCCTTTTCAGTTTTGTTGACAATGTCTCCTCCTCGGAGGTTAGTAGTCACATTTGAGATAACCATAAAGCTAAATGAATGCCCTGAATTTTCAGACACATGTCTATATAGGGCATTGGTTACCACTTTATTCTTGATGTCTAACAGGTGGCGTAGTATCCGTTCCTTAAACTTTCTATTGGTCTTTCCTACATAATAGGCTTGGCACAAATTACAAGCAAATTATATAACATTCTTGGTGTTACAGTTAGCAAAACCAGAGAACTTATAGCATTTGTTTGTTACGGATGAACAAAACTGTTGGAACATTTAATGTGGCTGTAAGCTTTGCAAAAGCCATATTTCAAGTTCTAACCTATTTCCTCCTTCTGTACTCTGCTTGTTAGGTATTCCATCATAGTTGCACAATAAATCCTTTAAGTTCTTCTTGTTTTATAACCAAACTTAGGTGTTTCCCTACTATTCTCTTAATTTTACTGTCAGCAGTTAAGACTGGCCAGAATTTCTTGATGGTTTCACGGACATCAAAGAGTCAGTGCTGTAGGTTATCATGCATCTGAGACTGTTGCTGTTTCCACCTTTCTTCACATCCTCTGCTTCCGTTTGAGTAGTACGGTTGCCCTTTGTTGTATCAAATGGACATTGCTTTGCCTTTACTCATGACTAATTGTTTTTCATTATAGCCTCTTGAAGCAAAATTCTGTAAGAGTTTGTCTTGTTCCTGCAGAAAATCATCATCGTCTGTACAGAGCTTGGATATCCTAATATAAGTAGGTATGCAACCGTGAAAACAACAATAATATAAGTAGGCATGTAACCTTAATAATAATATAAGTAGACATGCAAACACTAAAACAACAATAACATAGGTAGGCAAGCAACCTCAATATCAGTAATAAAAGCAGGCATGCACGTGCAACAAGAATAATATAAATAGCCAATCAATCACAAAAAGAATAATATATATAGGTATGGAACCTCAACAACAATAATATAAGTAGGCACACAACCGCAAAAAAATAATAATATAAGAGAGTACACAACTGCAACAACAAAACAATACTATATGTAGGTACTCCATCTCAACAACAAGAATATAAGTAGGCATGAACACAACAATAATTTAAGTAGACACGCAACCGCAAAAACAATAATATAAATAGGCACGCAAGTGGAACAACAATATAAGTAGGCATGCAACCACATGAACAATAATATAAGTAGGCATGCAACCTCAACAATAAAATAATTAAGCATGCAGCCAAAACAGCAATAGTATAAGTAGGTACGTAACTGCAACAACAGTAATGTAAGTAGGTATGCAACAGCAATAACAATAATATAAGTAGGCACACATTCTCATAGGTTCATAGGTTCATAGGTAGGTACTAGGCTATTGGCCCTAGGGCTTATATAAGCCTAGCCAAAGGTACCCTGGCTTTCGCCAACAATAATAATATAAGTATGCATGCAGCCTGAAAAACAATTAAATAAGTAGGCTTGCAGCTGCAACAAAAGCAATAATATAACTAGGTATGCAGCAGCAACAAGAAAGCAATAATATAAGTAGCCACACAATTGTAACAACAATAAAATAAGTAGGCACACAACTTCAGGAAGAATAATGTAAGTAAGAATGCAACTTCAGAAAACAACAATAATATATGTAGGCATGCAACCACAAAACTACAGTACTAAAGTAGACATGTAACCTCAACATCAACAATATAATTAGGCACTCGACCTCAAGAACAACAAGAATAATATAACTAGGTATGCAACAGCAAGAAGAATGGTAATATAAGTAGGCATCCAGTGGCAACAACAAGTAATATAAGTAGGCAGGCAACCACAAGAACAGAGATAAGATAGGCATGCAACCACAACAAAAATAATGTAAATAGGCACAATAACAATAATATGTAGGCATGCTACTGCAGCATCAGTAATGTAAATAGGCATACCCTCAACAACAGTAATATCAGTAGGCATGCAAGTGCAACAAAAATAATATAAGTAAGCACACAACTGGAAAAATAACACTAATATAAATAGGCACACAACCCAAACAACAGCAATATAGGTTGGCACACAATAGCAACTACAAAATGATAAGATAAGTAAGTTCGCAACCACTATGAAAAGAACATAAGTAGGCACGTAGCCATAAAAACAATAATATAAGTAGGCATGCGACCACAAAATCAGTACTATAAGTAGGCATGCAACCTCAAGAACATCAATATCTGTAGATATGCAAATGCTAAAACAATAATGTAAGCAGGCATGCAACCTTAACATCAATAATATAAGTAGGTACACAACTGCAAAAAAAAAAAACAATAATATAAATGGGCACACAACCGGAACAACAGCAATATAATTAGGCACTGAAAAACAAGAACAAAGCAATAAAATAAGTAGGCATGCAACCATAACAACAACAACAGGAATATAAGTAGGCACACAACCTCAAAAACAACAATAATATAATCAACAACATTAATGCTAGAAGGCATGCAACCGCAAAAACAATAATATAAGTAGGCATGCAACCTCCACAACAATAATATGAATAGGCTCAACCCCAAAAACAGTAATATAAGTAGGCAGACAGCTGCAAAACCAACATTAATATAAGTAGGAGTGCAACCTCAACATAAATGATAGAAGTAGGCACGCAGCCACAGCAACAACAATAACATACGTAGGCACGCAACCACAACAAAAACAATAATATAACTAGGCACATAGCTGCAACAACAAAACAATAATATAACTAGGCACATAGCACAACAATAATATAACCAGGCATGCAACTGCAACAACCAGTACAATATAAGTAGGCATGCAACTGCAGCAACAACAATAATATGAGTAGGCAAGCAACCACAAAAACAATAATATAAGTAGTCACACAAGTTCAGCAACAGTAATAATATAATTAGGCACACAGCTGCAACAACAACAATAATATAAGTAAGCATGCAAGCGGAATAAAATCAATAATATAAGTAGGCATGCAACCGCAGCAACAATAATATATGTAGGCATGCAACCTCAATAAAAAAACAATATAAGTAGGCACACAGACAGAACAACATCAGTGCATGTAGGCATACAACTGCAAAAATAATAAAATAAGTAATGCAGCAGCAACAACAACAATAAGATAAATAGGCTTCCAACCACAATAACAAGAATAATATAAGTAGGCATGCAACCGCAACAATAATGTAAATAGGCAGATAACCTCAGCAACAGTAATATCAGTAGACATGCAGCTGCAACAACAATAATATAAGTAAGCATGCAACTGCAAAATCAACAACAATATAAATAGGCATGCAACCTGAACAACAACAGTATATGCAGGCACACAACTGCAACAACAAAGTAGTAATATAAGTAGGCACGCAACCACAACAACAAGAATATAAGTAGGCTTGCAGCCGCACCAACATTACTATAAGTAGGGATGCAACCACAAAAACAACAAGAATATAAGTAGGCATACAACCTCAATAACATTAATATAAGTAGACATGCAAACACTAAAACAACAGTAATATAAGTATGCATGCAACCTCAACAACAATAATATAAGTCGGTAAGCAACTGCAAAAACAATAATATAAATAGCCTCGCAACTAAAACAACAATGCAACTGTGCATGCAAAACCAACAACAAAACTATAAAATAAGTAGACAAGCAACCTCAAAAACAATAATAATATAAGTAGGCATGCAACCTCAACAACATTAATATAAGTAGGTAAGCAACCACAAAAACAATACTATAAATAGGTACACAACCAAAACAACAATGTAACTAGGCATACAAAAGCAACAACAAAACTATAAAATAAGTAGGCATGCAACCACAACAAGAATATAAGTAGGCACTCAACCACAACAACAATAATATAAGTAGATACACAACCAGAAAAACAACGATAATATAAGTAGGCATGCAACCTCAACAACATTAATATAAGTAGGCATGCAACCACAAAAACAATAATATAAGTAGGCCTGCAGACTTAATAGTAATGTAAGTAGGCATGCAGCCGCAACTAAAATTATATGAGTAGGCAAGCAACTACAAAAACAACAATAATATAAGTAGACATGCAGCCTTAACAATAAGTAGGCACACAACCACAACAATAAAATAAGTAGGCAAGCAAATGCAACAACCAGTACAATATAAGTAGGAATGCAATGGCAGCAACAGTAATGTAAATAGTCAAGTAACCTCAACAATAATATTGGTAAGCATGGAACTGCAAAAACAGCAGTAATTTAAATAGACATGCAACCCAAACAATAATATAAGTAGGCACACAAGTTCAGCAACAGTAATAATATACTCAGGCACACAGCCGCAACAACAACAGTAATATAAGTAGGCACACAACCTCAATAACATTAATATAAATAGACATGCAACCTCGAAAACAACAATAATATAAGTAGGCATGGAACCTCAACAGCAATAATATAAGTAGGCATGCAATCATAGCAATAATATAACTACAAAACAACCACAACAACAACAGTAACATAAGTAGGGATGCAACCTCAACAGCATTAATATAAGTAGTCATGCAACCACAAAAACAACAATAATATAAATAGGCAAGCAACTAAAAGAACAACAATGTTACTAGGCACACAACAAGAAAACAGTAAAATAAGTAGGCACGCAACCACCACAACAATAGTATAAGTAAGCATGCAACTGCAAAAACAAAAATAATATAAACAGGCATGCAAGCTCAACAACATTAATATAGGTAGACACACAACCAGAAAAACAGCAATAATGTAAGTAGGCATGCGATCTCAACAACATTAATATAAGTAGGCATGCAACTGCAAGAAAAATAATATGAGTAGGCATGCAACTGCAACAACAAAATGATAATATAAGTAGGAACAAAGCTCAACAACATTAATATAGGTAGACACACAACCAGAAAAACAGCAATAATGTAAGTAGGCATGCGATCTCAACAACATTAATATAAGTAGGCATGCAACTGCAAGAAAAATAATATAAGTTGGCATGCAACCGCAAAAACAATAATATAAGTAGGCATGCAATCTCATGAACATTCATGTAAGTAGGCATGCAAACACTAAAACAACAATAATATAAGTAGGCATGCAACCTCAACAACAGTAGTATAAGTAGGCATGCAACCTCAACAACAGTAGTATAAGTAGACAAGGAACTGCAACAATAATATAAGTCGGCATGCAACCACAAAAACAATAATATAAGTAGACAAGCAAGCAGAAAAACAACAGTAATAAAAATAGACACACAATAGGAGCAACAACAATTAAACTAGGTATGCAACCACAAAAACAACAGAACAATAAAATAAGTAGGCATGCAACCACAACAACAGGAATATAAATAGGCATACACCTGCAAGAACAAGAATATAAGTAGGTACACAACTGCAAAAACAATAATGTAAATAGGCATGCAACCTCAACAACATTAATATAAGTAGGCATGCAACTGCAAAAACAATAATATAAGTAGTCATGCAACCTGAGCAACAATAATGTTAAGTAGTCATGCAACATTAGCAACAATAATATAAGTAGGCACACAACCACAACAAAAATAATATAAGTAGGCATGCAACTGCAAAAACAACAATAAGATAAATAGGCACAAAACCACAAAAACAATAATATAAGTCCAACCTCAACAACATTAATATAAGTAGGCATGCAACTGCAAAAACAATAATATAAGTAGGCATGTAACCTCAACAACAATAATATAAGTAGGCACACAACCCCAAAAACAATAATATAAGTAGACTGGCAGCTGCAAAAACAACAATAATATAAGTAGGCATGCAACCTGAACAACAATAATGGAAGTAGGCATGCAGCTACAATAATATACATAAGCATGAAACCACAACAAAAACAAGAATATAACTAGGCACACAACTGCAACAACAAAACAATAATATAAGTAGCCTCTCAACTGCAACAGTAAAATAACCAGGCATGCAACAAAACAACAATAATATAAGTAGGAATGCAACCGCAACAACAACAATAATATAAGTAGGCAAGCAACCACAAAAACAATAATATAAGTAGGCATTCAACCTCAAGAGCATTATATAAGTAAGCATCAAATGCTAAAACAACAATAATATAAGTAGTCACACAACCACAAAAAGAACAACAATAATATAGTTTAAGTACACATGCAACCGCAAAAACAGCAATAATATAACTAGGCATGCAAACTCAGCAACAATAATATAAGTAGGCACACAAAGGAAACAACAATAATATAAGTAGGCAAGCAACTACAAAAACAACAGTAATATAAGAAGACTTGGAAACTCAGCAGCATTAACATAAGTAGGCATACAAGCCCAAAAACAACAATATAAATAGGAACACAACCAGAACAACAGTGTAACTAGGCAGCAACAGAAACAACAAAACAATAAAATAAGCAGGCTTGCATTCACAACAACCAGGATACGAGTAGATACCCAACCACAACAACAGTAATATAAGTAGGTACATAACCACAAAAACAACAATATAAGTAGGCATACAACTTCAGCAACATTAATATCAGTAGATATGCAGTGGCAAAAACAATAATCCAAGAAGACGTGCAGCCTCAAGAACAATAATGAAAATAGGCACATAACCTTAGCAACAATAATACAGGTAAGCATGCAACTGCAAAAACAGGAGTAATATAAATAGATGCACAACCCGAACAACAGCAGTATAAATAGGTTCACAAGTGTAACAACAAAATAATAATATAAGTAGGCCCACAACCACAACAAGAATATAAGCAAGCCCACAGCTGCAAAAACAGTATTATAAGTAGGCACACAACTGCAAAAACAATAATATAAGTAGGCATGCAACCTCAATAACATTAATATGAGTAGACATGCAAACACAAACAACAATAATATAAGTAGGTATGCAACCTCAACATCAGTAATATAAGCAGGCATGCAAGCACAACAACAATTATATAAGTAAGCAAGCAACCACAAAACAACTACAATATAAGTAGGCATGCAAGCTCAACTGCAACAACAATAATATAATTAGTCATGCAAACTCAACTATAATGTAAGTAGGCACGCAACCACAACAAAATAATATGAGTAGGCATGCAACTAAAAAAAACAACAATAATATAAATAGGCATGCAACCTCAACAATAAGAAGGCATGCAACTGCAACAGCAAGTACAATATAAGTAGGAATGCAAGTGGAACAACAATAATATAAGAAGGTAAGCAACCACAAAAACAACAATTTAAGTAGGCAGGCAACGTCAGCAACAGTAATAATACAACTAGACACACAACCGGAACAAAATCAATAATGTAAGTAGGCATACAACTGCAGCAACAACAGTAATACAAGTAGGCATGCAACATCAACAGAAAACAATATATGCAGGAATGCAGATGGTACAGCATTAGTGCAAGTAGGCATGCAAAGACAGCAACAACAAAATACGCATGCAGCTGCAACAGCAATAATATAAGTAGGCATGCAACTGCAGCAACAACAATAATATAAGTATGTATGCAACCGCAACCACAATAATGAAAATAGTTATGTATCCCCAACAGCAGTAATATGGGTAAGCATGCAACTGCAAAAACAGCAATAATATAAATAGGCACACAACCCAAAAAACAATAATATAAGTAGGCACACAACTGCAACAACAAAACAATAATATAACTAGGCACACAGCAACAAGAATGTAAGTAGACACGCAGCTGCCACAGCATTAATAAAAGTAGACACACAACTGCAAAAATAATAATGCAAGCAACCTCAATAACATTAATATAAGTAGACATGCAAACACTAAAACCACAAAAACAACAATATTATAAGTAGGCATGCAACCTCAACAACATTAATTAGGCATGCAAATGCTTAAGCAATAATAGTAGTCATGGAAACTCAACAACAGCAATATAAGTAGGCATGCAACCGCAACAGCAATAATATAAGTAGGGATGCAACTGCCGAAACAACAAGATATATAAGTAAGGATGCAGCCTCAACAGCAATAATATAAGTAGCCACACAACTGCAAAAACAATATCAGTGCAACCTCAACAACATTACTATAAGTAGGCATGCAACCACAACAAAAAGAATATTATAACTAGGCATACAGCTGCAACAAAAAAAAAAGCAATAATATAAGTAGGCCCACAACTGCAATAACAATAAAATAGCCAGGCATGCAACTGCAAAAATCAGCACAAAATAAATAGGAATGCAACTGGAACAACAATAATATAAGTAGGCAAGCAACCGCAAAAACAATAATATAAGTAGACACACAAGCACAGCCAGAACTATAATATATGTAAGCATGCAACCTCAACAAAAAATAATATAACTAGGTACACAGATGAAACAACATGAACGCAAGTAGTAGGCATGCAATCACAACAACAATAATATAAGTAAGCATGCAGCCACAACAACAATAATATAAGTAGGCAACCGCAACAATAATAATGTAAATAGGCACGTAGCCTTAACAACATCAGTAGGCATGCAGCTGCAACAACAATAATATAAGTAAGCATGCAGCTGCAAAAACAACAGTAATATTAATACACATGCAACCTGAACAACAACAATATAAGTAGGCACACAACTTAATATGAGTAGACATGCAGCTGCAAAAACAATAATACAAGTAGGCATGCAGCCTCAACAAAAATAATGTAAGTAGGTATGCAACCACACCAAAAATGAGTAGGGATGCAACTGCAAAATGCAAAAATAATAATATAAGTAGGCATGCAGCTTCAACAGCAGTAATATAAGTAGGCATGCATCCACAACTCAATAAAATAAGTAGGCATGCAGCTGCAACAACAGTAATATAAGTAGGCATGCAACCAAAACAACAATAATGAAAATAGGCATATAACCTCAACAACAATAATATAGGTTAGCATGCAACTGCTAAAACAGATGTAATATAAATAGACGCGGAACCCAAACAACAACAGTATAAGTAGGCACCAACTGCAACAACAAAACAATAATATAAGTAGGCACGCAACCACAACAAGAATATCAGTAGGCCCACAGCTGCAACAACATTATTATAAGTAGGTGCAACTGCAAAAAAATCAATAATATAAGTAGGCATGCAAGCGCAGCAACAGCAATAATATATGTAGGAATGCAACTTCAGCAAAAACACTATAACTAGGCACGCAGATGAAACAACATCTGTGCAAGTAGGCATGCAACTGCAACAACAATAAAATAAGTAAGCATGTGGCTGCAACAACAGCAATATAAGTAAACAACCACAACAACAATAATGTAAATAGGCATGTAACCTCAACAACAATAATGTCAGTAGGCATGTAACTGCATCAACAATAATGTAAGTAAGCACGCAACTGCAAAAACAACAGTAATGTTAATAGGTACGCAACCTGAAAAACAAGAATATAAGTAGGCACACAACTGCAACAACAAAACAATAATATAAGGATGCATGCAACCACAACAACAAGAATATAAGTAGGCATGGAGCCGCAACATCATTAGTTTAAGTACACATGCAACCGCAAAAACTGCAATAATATAACTAGGCATGCAAACTCAGCAACAATAATATAAGTAGGCACACAAAGGAAACAACAATAATATAAGTAGGCAAGCAACTACAAAAACAACAGTAATATAAGAAGACTTAGAAACTCAGCAGCATTAACATAAGTAGGCATACAAGCCCAAAAACAACAATATAAATAGGAACACAACCGGAACAACAGTGTAACTAGGCAGCAACAGAAACAACAAAACAATAAAATAAGCAGGCTTGCAACCACAACAACCAGGATATGAGTAGATACGCAACCACAACAACTGTAATATTAGTAGGTACATAACGACAAAAACAACAATATAAGTAGGCATACAACTTCAACAACATTAATATCAGTAGATATGCAGTGGCAAAAACAATAATCCAAGTAGACGTGCAGCCTCAAGAACAATAATGAAAATAGGCACATAACCTTAACAACAATAATACAGGTAAGCATGCAACTGCAAAAACAGGAGTAATATAAATAGGTGCACAACCCGAACAACAGCAGTATAAATAGGTACACAAGTGTAACAACAAAACAATAATATAAGTAGGCACACTACCACAACAAGAATATAAGTAAGCCCACAGCTGCAAAAACAGTATTATAAGTAGGCGAACAACTGCAGAAACAATAATATAAGTAGGCATGCAACCTCAATAACATTAATATAAGTAGACATGCAAACACAAACAACAATAATATAAGTAGGTATGCAACCTCAACATCAGTAATATAAGCAGGCATGAACGGACAATAACAATTATATATGTAAGCAAGCAACCACAAAACAACTACAATATAAGAAGGCATGCAACCTCAACTGCATTAATATAAGTATGCATTCAAATGCTAAAACAACAATAATATAATTAGTCATGCAAACTCAACTATAATGTAAGTAGGCACGCAACCACAACAAAATAATATGAGTAGGCATGCAACTACAAAAACAACAATAGTATAAGTAGGCATGCAACCTCAACAACAAGTTGGCATGCAACTGCAACAACAATAAGTAAGCATGCAACTGCAACAGCAAATACAATATAAGTAGGAATGCAACTGGAACAACAATAATATAAGAAGATAAGCAACCAAAAAAACAACAATTTAAGTAGGCAGGCAACATCAGCAACAGTAATAATACAACTAGGCACTCAACCGGAACAAAATCAATAATGTAAGTAGGCATACAACTGCAGCAACAACAGTAATACAAGTAGGCATGCAACATCAACAGAAAACAATATGTGTAGGCATGCAGATGGTACAGCATTAGTGCAACTAGGCATGCAACCACAGCAACAACAAAATAAGCATGCAGCTGCAACAGCAATAATATAAGTAGGCATGCAACTGCAGCAACAACAATAATATAAGTACGTATGCAACCGCAACCACAATAATGAAAATAGTTATGTATCCCCAACAGCAGTAATATGGGTAAGCATGCAACTGCAAAAACAGCAGTAATATAAATAGGCATACAACCCGAAAAACAATAATATAAGCAGGCACGCAACTGCAACAACAAAACAATAATATAACTAGGCACACAGCAACAAGAATGTAAGTAGACACGCAGCTGCCACAACATTAATAAAAGTAGACACACAACTGCAAAAATAACAATAATGCAAGCAACCTCAATAACATTAATATAAGTAGACATGCAACTTCAACAACATTAAGTAGGCATGCAAATGCTTAAGCAATAATATCAGTA
Organism: Protopterus annectens; assembly: GCF_019279795.1. Classification (NCBI taxonomy): domain Eukaryota; kingdom Metazoa; phylum Chordata; order Ceratodontiformes; family Protopteridae; genus Protopterus; species Protopterus annectens. Next base: position 1,142,156,722 of record NC_056735.1, read on the forward strand.
GTCATGGAAACTCAACAACAGCAATATAAGTAGGCATGCAACCGCAACAGCAATAATATAAGTAGTCACACAACTGCAAAAACAACAATATCAGTGCAACCTCAACAACATTACTATAAGTAGGCAGGCAACCACAACAAAAAGAATATTATAACTAGGCATACAGCTGAAACAAAAAAAACAATAATATAAGTAGGCCCACAACTGCAATAACAATAAAATAGCCAGGCATGCAACTGCAAAAATCAGTACAAAATAAATGGGAATGCAACTGGAACAACAATAATATAAGTAGGCAAGCAACCGCAAAAACAGTAATATAAGTAGGCGCACAAGTGGAACAAAATCAATAATATAAGTAGGCACACAAGCACAGCCAGAACTATAATATATGTAAGCATGCAACCTCAACAAAAAACAATATAACTAGTTACACAGATGAAACAACATGAATGCAAGTAGTAGGCATGCAATCACAACAACAATAATATAAGTAACCATGCAGCCACAACAACAATAATATAAGTAGGCAAACGCAACAATAATAATGTAAATAGGCACTTAGCCTTAACAACAATAATATCAGTAGGCATGCAGTTGCAACAACAATAATATAAGTAAGCATGCAGCTGCAAAAACAACAGTAATATTAATACGCATGCAACCTGAACAACAACAATATAAGTAGGCACACAACTTAATATCAGTAGACATGCAGCTGCAAAAACAATAATACAAGTAGGCATGCAGCCTCAACAATGATAATGTAAGTAGGTATGCAACCACACCAAAAATGAGTAGGGATGCAATTGCAAAATGCAAAAACAATAATATAAGTAGGCATGCAGTCTCAACAGCAGTAATATAAGTAGGCATGCAACCACAACTCAATAAAATAAGTAGGCATGCAGCTGCAACAACAGTAATATAAGTAGGCATGCAACCAAAACAACAATAATGAAAATAGGCATATAACCTCAACAACAATAATATAGGTTAGCATGCAAATGCTAAAACAGGAGTAATATAAATAGACACAGAACCCAAACAACAACAGTATAAGTAGGCACCAACTGCAACAACAAAACAATAATATAAGTAGGCACGCAACCACAACAAGAATATCAGTAGGCCCACAGCTGCAACAACATTATTATAACTAGGTGCAACTTCAAAAATAACAATATAAGTAGGCATGCAACCTTAATAACATTAATATAAGTAGACATCCAAACACTAAAACAACAATAATATAAGTAGGCATACAACCCCAACATCAGTAATATAAGCAGGCACGCAAACACTGCAACAACAATAAAATAAGCATGCAGCCACAACAGTAATATAAGTAGGCATGCAACCCCAACAACAACAATAATAAGTACGCATGCAACCACAAACCCAATAATGAAAATAGGCATGTATCCTCAACAACAGTAATATGGCTAAGTGTGTAACTGCAAAAACAGCAGTAATATAAATAGGTACACAACCCAAACAACAACAGTATAAGTAGGCACACAACTGCAACAACAAAACAATAATATAAGTAGGCATGCAACCACAACAACAAGAATATAAGTAGGCATGCAGCTGCAACAACATTAATATACTTAGGCACTCAACCGCAAAAAAAAATAATGTAAGTAGTCATGCAACCTTAGTAAAATTAATATAAATAGACATGCAAATACTAAAACAACAATAATATTAGTAGGCATGGAACCTCAACATCAATAATATAAGCAGGCATGTATGCGCAGCAACAATAATATAAATAGGCAGGCAATCACAGAAACAACAATAATATAAGTAGGCATGCAACCTCAACAACAATAATATAAGCAGGCATGCATGTGCAACAACAATAATATAAATAGGCAGGCAATCACAGAAACAACAATAAGTAGGCATGCAAATGCTAAATCAACAATAGTAAGTAGTCATGCAAACTCAACAACAGTAATATAAGCAGGCATGCAACAGCAAGAGCAATAATATAAGTAGGCAGACAACTGCAAAAACAACAAGAATATAAGCAAGGATGCAGCCTCAACAACAATAATATAAGTAGCCACACAACTGCAAAAACAGCAATAATATAAGTGCAACCTCAACAACATTAATATAAGTAGGCATGCACCCACAAAAACAATAATATAAGTAGGCATGTAACCTCAACAACAACAATGTAAGTAGGCACGCAACCACAGGAAGAATAATATAAATAGGTACGCAACCGCAAAAACAATAAGTAGAGGTCCAACCTAAATAACAATAATATAAGTAGGCACACAAGCAAAACAGCAATAATATAGTTAGGCAAGCAACCACAAAAACAAAATAACATAAGTATGCATGCAACCTCAAAAACATTAATATAAGTAGGCATGCAAATACTAAAACATTAATAATATAAGTACTCATGCAACCTCAACAACAATAATATAAATAGCAAGCAACTGCAACAACAATAATAAGTAGGCACACAATCACAAAAACAACAATAATATAAATAGGCATGCAATCTCAACAACATTAATGTAAGTAGCTGCACAACTGGAAAAACAACAGTAATAGAAACAGGCACACAATGAACAACAACAAGAATATAAATACGCACACAACTGCAACAACAATAATGTAAGTAGGTACACAACTGCAAAAACAATAATATAAGTAGGCATACAACCTCAACAACATTAAAATAAGTAGGCAAGTGCAAAAACAATAATATAAGCAGTCATGCAACCTGAGTAACAAAAATGCAAGTAGGCATGCCACCACAACAAAAATAATGAGTAGGCATGCACCTGCAGAAACAACAAGAATATAAGCAGGCATGCTACCTCAACAACATTAATATAATTAGGCATGCAACTGCAAAAGCAATAATATACATAAGTACGCAACCTCAACAACAACGACAGTATAAGTAGGCACGCAACTGCAGCAACAATAATGTAAGTAGGTATGCAACCACAAAAACAGCAATAATATAAGTAGGTATGCAACCTCAACAGCAATAATATAAGTAGGTACGCAACTGCAACAATAATGCACATAGGAATGCAACCACAACAAAAACAATAATATAACTAGGCACACAGCTGCAATGACAAAACAATAATATAAGTAGGCTCACAACCACAATAGTAAAATAACTAGGCATGCAACTGCAAGAAATAGTACAATATAAGTAGGAATGCAACAGAAACAACAATAATATAAGTAGGCAAGCAAACTGCAAAAACAATAATATAAGTAGGCACGCAACTTCAATAACAATAATAATGTAATTAGACATGCAAGCACGACAACAACAATAATATAAGTAGGCACGCAAGCAGAACAAAATAATAATATAAGTACACATGCAACTGCTGCAACAACAGTAATATATGTAGACATGCATCCTCAACAAAAACAATATAACTAGACCCAGAGATGGAATAACATCAGTGCAAGTAGGTATGCAACCACAATAACGATAGAATAAGTAAGCATGCGCCCAAAACAGCAACAATAATATAAGTAGGCATGCAACCTCAACAATAATAATGTAAATAGGCATGTAACCTCAACAACAACAATAATATATGTAGGCACACAGCCACAAAAACAATACTGTAAGTAGCCATCCAATCACAAGAATATTGATATCAGTAAACATGCAAATGCTGAAACAATAATAATGTAAGCAGGCCTGCGACCTCAACAACCATAATATAAGTAAGCACACAACCACAAAAAAACAGTAATAATATAAGTAGGCATGCAACTGGAACAACAACAATGTAACTAGACTTGCAACAACAAGAACAAAACAGTTAGATAAGTAGGGACACAACCAGAGCAATCACAAAAATATAAGTAAGCACACAACAGGAAAAATAACAATATTGGTGCAACCTCAACAACATTAATATAAGTAGGCTTGCAACCTCAAATACAATAATATAAGTAGGCATGCAACCTCAACAACAGTAATATAAGTAGGCACACAACTGCAGCAACAAGTAAGCATGCAATCATGAAAACAACAATAATATAAGTATGCGTGCAACCTCAACAGCAATAATATAAGTAGGCACACAACTGCAAAAGCAACAATAATAAACATAGGGATGCACCCACAACAAAAACAATAATATAACTAGGCACACAGCTGTAACAACTAAACAATAATGTAAGTAGGCCCACATCCGCACCAACAATAAAATAATCAGGCATGCACCTGCAACAGTCAGTACAATATAAGTAGGAATGGAACTGCAACAACAATAATATAAGTAGGCATGCAACCTCAACAACAGTAATGTAAATAGGCATGTAACATCAATAACAATAATATCAGTAGGCATGCAGCTGCAAGATCAATTATATAAGCATGCAACTGCAAAAGCAACAGTAACATAAATAGGCAGACAACCTGTACAACAACAATATAAGTAGGCATGTAGCCACAACAACAATAATATAAGTAGGCATACAACCACAAAAACAGTACTGTAAGTAGCCATCCAACCTCAAGAACATTGATATCAGTAAACATGCAAATGCTGAAACAATAATAATGTAAGTAGGCATGCAGTCTCAACAACAATAATATAAGCAGGCATACAACTGCAAAAAAACAATAATATAAGTAGGCACTCAACTGGAACAACAACAACATAACTAAGCACACAACAGCAAGAACAAAACAGTAAAATATGTAGGGAGCAATGATATTAGTGCATCCTCAACAACATTAATACAAGTAGACATGCAACCACAAATACAGTAATATAAGTAGGCATGCAACCTCAACAACAGGAATATAAGTAGGCATGCAACTGCAACAACAATAATATAAGTAAGCACGCAACCACAAAAACAACAATAATATAAGTGCACGTGCAAGTTCAACAGCAATAATATGTCGGCACTTAACCGCAACAGCAACAATAATAAACATATTCACGCAACAACAACAAAAACAATGATATAACTAGGCACACAGCTGTAACAACAAAAGAATAATATAAGTGGGCCCACAATCGCAACTACAATAAAATAATCAGGCATGCAACTGCAGCAGTCAGTACAATATAAGTAGAATAGAAATGCAACAACAATAATATAAGTAGGCAAGCAACCACAAAAATTGTATAAGTAGGCACACAACTTCAACAACAATTAGAATACAGTTAGGCACACAACTGGAACAACAACAATAATATAAGTAAGCATGTAAGTGGAGCAAAATAAATAATATAAGTAGGTATGCAACTGCAGCAAACATAATAATATATGTAGGCATGCGAACTTAACAAAAACAATATAACTAGGCAAACAGATGGAACATCAATGCAAGATGCAAGTAGGCATGCAACTGCAACAGCAATAAAATAAGTAAGCATGCAGTTGCAACAACAACAATAATATAAGCAGGCAACCACAACAACAATAATGTAAATAGGCACATAACCTCAACAACAATATAAGTAGGCATGTAACTGCAACAAAAAACAATAATATAAGTATGCACGCAACCACAGCAACAAGAGTATAAGTAGGGATGCAGCCACAGCAACATTAATATAAGTAGGCACACAACCGCATAAACAATAATATAAGTAGGCAAGCAACCTCAACAATAATATAAGTAGGCAGGCAAGGGCAACAGCAATAATATAAGTAGGCAAGCAACTACAAAAACAACAATAATAATATAAGTAGGCTTTCAACCTAAACAACATTAATATAAGTAGGCACGCAACCATAAACTAACAATAATATAAATAGGCATGCAACCGGAACAACAACAATGTAACTAGGCAGCAACAGCAACAACAAAACAATAAGTAAGCATGCAATGACAGTAACAAGAATATAAGCAGGCACACAACTGGTACATAACAGCAAAAACAACAATATAAATAGGCATGTAACCTCAGCAACATTAATATAAGTAGGCATGCCACCGCAAAAACAATACAAATAGGCATGCAGCCTCAACAACAGTAATGTAAGTAGGTATGCAACTGCAACAAAAATAATATGAGTAGGCATACAACTGCAAAAACAACAATAATATAAGCAAGCATAGAGCCTCAACAACAGTAATATAAGTGGGCTCCCAACCTCAACAACAATAAAATAAGTACTCATGCAGTTGCAACAACAAGTACAATATAAGTAGGAATACAACTGCAACAACAATAATATAAGTAGGCAAGCAATAAAAACAATAATAAAACTATGCATGCAACTTCAGCAACAATAATAATATAACTAGGCACACAACAAAACAAAATCAATAATATAAGTAGGCACACAACCACAGCAAGAACAATAATATAAGTAGGCATGCAGCCTCAACATCAATAATACAAATAGGCTGCCAACTGCAACAACAATAAAATAAGTAGGCATGTGCCTGTAACAACCAGTACAATATAAGTCGGAATGCAACCGCAACAACAATAATAAAAGTAGGCAAGCAACTGCAAAAACAATAATATAACTGGGCATGCAATTTTAACAATAGTTACGTAATTAGGCATGCGAATGAAACAAAACCAATAATATAAGTTGGCACACAACTGCGTCAACAACAATAATATAAGTAGGCATGCAACGCCAACAAAAAACAATATAAGTAGGCACACAGATGGAGCAACATCAGTTCAACTAGGCATGCAGCCACAACATCAACAATACTATAAGTAGACATGCATGTAAGAACAATAATGTAAATAGGCATGTAACTTCAACAACAATATCAGTGCAAATAGGCATGCAACTGCAACAAGAATAATATAAGTAATCACGCAAATGCAAAAACAACAGTAATATAAATAGGCACACAACCCAGACAACAATACAAGAAGGCATGCACCTGTAACAACAAAACAATAATATACGTAGGCACGCAACCACAACAACAAGAATATAAGTAGGTATGCAACCTCAATAACATTTATATAAGTAGACATGCAAACATTAAAACAACAGTAAGTAGGCATTTAGCCTCAAGAACAATCATATAAGTAGGCATGCAAGCGCAACAATAATATAAGTACACAAGCAACAACAAAAACAGCAATAATATAAGTTGGCATGCAACCACAAAAGCATTAATATAAATAGGCACACAAGCACAAAAAGAATAATATTAATAGGCACACACTTGGAACAAAAGCAGTGTAAGTAAGCACACAGCAGCTACAAAAAAACAATAAAATAAGTAGGCACACAACTACCACAACAACAAGAATATAAGTAGGCACGCAACCGCAACAAGAATAATATAAGTAGGTACACAACCACAAAAACAATATAAGTAGGCATGCAGCCTCAGCAACATCAATATAAGTAGGCATGCAACTGCAAAAATAATAATACAAGTAGGCATGCAGCCTGAAGAACAATAATGTAAGTAGGTCCGCTACTGCGCCAAATATTATATGAGTAGGCAAGTAACTGCAAAAACAACAATAATATAAGTAGGTATGCAGTCTCAACAACAATAATATAAGTAGGCACACAACTGCAGCAACAATAATATAAGTAGGCATGCAACGCCAACAAAAACCAATATAAGTAGGCACACAGATGGAGCAACATCAGTTCAACTAGGCATGCAGCCACAACATCAACAATACTATAAGTAGACATGCATGTAAGAACAATAATGTAAATAGGCATGTAACTTCAACAACAATATCAGTGCAAATAGGCATGCAACTGCAACAAGAATAATATAAGTAATCACGCAAATGCAAAAACAACAGTAATATAAATAGGCACACAACCCAGACAACAATACAAGAAGGCATGCACCTGTAACAACAAAACAATAATATACGTAGGCACGCAACCACAACAACAAGAATATAAGTAGGTATGCAACCTCAATAACATTTATATAAGTAGACATGCAAACAAAACAACAGTAAGTAGGCATTTAGCCTCAAGAACAATCATATAAGTAGGCATGCAAGCGCAACAATAATATAAGTACACAAGCAACAACAAAAACAGCAATAATATAAGTTGGCAAGCAAACACAAAAGCATTAATATAAATAGGCACACAAGCACAAAAAGAATAATATTAACAGGCACACAATTGGAACAAAAGCAGTGTAAGTAAGCACACAGCAGCTACAAAAAACAATAAAATAAGTAGGCACACAACTACCACAACAAAAAGAATATAAGTAGGCACGCAACCACAACAAGAATAATATAAGTAGGTACACAACCACAAAAACAATATAAGTAGGCATGCAGCCTCAGCAACATCAATATAAGTAGGCATGCAACTGCAAAAATAATAATACAAGTAGGCATGCAGCCTGAAGAACAATAATGTAAGTAGGTCCGCTACTGCGCCAAATATTATATGAGTAGGCAAGTAACTGCAAAAACAACAATAATATAAGTAGGTATGCAGTCTCAACAACAATAATACAAGTAGGCACACAACTGCAACAACAATAAAATAAGTAGGCATGCAACTGCAACAACCAGTACAATATAAGTAGGAATGAAACTGCAATAACAATAATTATAAGTAGCCATGCAACATCAACAAAAACAATAGAAGTAGGCATGCAGACGAAACATCAGTGCAAATAGGCATGCAACCGGAACATCAAAAATAATATATGTAGACATGCAACCACAACAACAATAATGTCAATAGGCACATAACCTCAACATCAGTAATATCAGTAGGCATGCCACTGCAACAACAGTAATATAAGTAAGCACACAACTGCAAAAACAACAGTAATAAAAATAGGCATGCAACTCGAACAACAAGAATACAATTAGGCACACAACTGCAACAACAAAACAATAACATACGTAGGCACACAACCACAAAAACAAGATTATAAATAGGCATGCGGATGCAACAACATTAATATAAGTAGGTACGCAACTGCAATAACAACAGTAATATAAGTAGGCATGCAACCTCAATAACATTTATATAAGTAGACATGCAAACACTAAAACAACATTAATATAATATACATGTAATGTATAGACATGTGAGCTCAACAACAATAATATAAGTAGGCACACAAGCACAACAGTAATGTAAGTACACAAGCAACCACAAAAACAACAATATAAGTAGGCATGCACCCTCAACAACATTAATATAAGTAAGCATGCAACCACAAAAACAACAATAATATAAATAGGCATGCAACCGGAACAACAACAATGCAACCAGGCACACAGCAGCAGCAATAAAACAATAAACTAAGTAGGCACGCAACCACCACAATAACAAGAATATAAGTAAACATGCAGCCACAACAACAACAACAATATAAGTAGGTACACAACTGCAAAAACAACAATAATAAAAATAGGAATGCAACCCAAACAACAATATAAGTAGGCATGCAACTGCAACAACAAGACAATAATATAAGTAGACATGCAACCACAACAACTAGAATATAAGTAGGCACTAAGCTGCAACAACTATATTATAAGTAGGTATGCAACCGCAAAACAAAAATAATATAAGTAGGCATGCAACCTCAAGAACATTAATATAAGTAGGCATGTAAATGCTAAAACAGGAGTAATATAAGTAGGCATGCAACCTCAACACTAATATAAGTAGGTATGCAACCACAAAAACAATAATATAAAATAGGGATGCAACATCAACCACAATAAGATAAGTAGGTACACAACCAAAAAATCAGCAATAATATAAATAGGCATGCAACCTCAACAACATTAATATAAGTAGGCATGCAACCACAAAATCAATAAAATAAGCATGCAGCTGCAACAACAATAATATAAATAGGCATGCAACTGCAACAGCACTATTAATAAAAGTAAGCATACAACCGCAACCACAATATTGAAAATAGGCACGTAACTTCAACAACAATAATATAGCTAAGCATGCAACTTCAAAAACAGCAGTAGCAATAGGCGCACAACCCAAACAACAACAATATAGGTTGGCACACAACTGCAACAACAAAACAATAATATAAGTAGGTATACAACCACAACAACAAGAATATAAGTAGGCACACAGCCACAACATTAATATAAGTAAAATGAAAAAAAGGCTTCCACCACAACGAAAAGTTCACTGAGAAGTTCTGTTAAAATGTAGGCTTTAATAAAATGAAGAAATAAAAAGCACAAATTGTGCTGTTCAAGTTGCAGGTCAAACAGGATAAGCGCTTTCAGTTAAAAAACCTTCTTCAGATCCTATTGTGTAGACCTGACTTACTGCTGTTAAATAAAGATCCTTAACTGCTCAACCAATCACATACAGCAATCAGATGCACGCCTTCCTTAAGCCTCCATTTCATTTCTTAATTAGGCTTCTCTCTTTCAAAATAGGTTTAATAGGAACTACTCTGTTGAGCCCTGGAAATAAATTAGCTCTGAGGTTCATGATCCATTTGCTTTCTTCCTTTTCAGTTTTGTTGACAATGTCTCCTCCTCGGAGGTTAGTAGTCACATTTGAGATAACCATAAAGCTAAATGAATGCCCTGAATTTTCAGACACATGTCTATATAGGGCATTGGTTACCACTTTATTCTTGATGTCTAACAGGTGGCGAAGTATCCGTTCCTTAAACTTTGTATTGGTCTTTCCTACATAATAGGCTTGGCACAAATTACAAGTGCCAACGTATATAACATTCTTGGTGTTACAGTTAGCAAAACCAGAGAACTTATAGCATTTGTTTGTTACCGGATGAACAAAACTGTTGGAACATTTAATGTGGCTGTAAGCTTTGCAAAAGCCATATTTCCAAGTTCCTAACCTATTTCCTCCTTCTGTACTCTGCTTGTTAGGTATTCCATCATAGTTGCACAATAAATCCTTTAAGTTCTTCTTGTTTTTATAACCAAACTTAGGTGTTTCCCCTACTATTCTCTTAATTTTACTGTCAGCAGTTAAGACTGGCCAGAATTTCTTGATGGTTTCACGGACATCAAAGGAGTCAGTGCTGTAGGTTATCATGCATCTGAGACTGTTGCTGTTTCCACCTTTCTTCACATCACTCTGCTTCCGTTTTGAGTAGTACGGTTGCCCTTTGTTGTATCAAATGGACATTGCTTTGCCTTTACTCATGACTAATTGTTTTTCATTATAGCCTCTTGAAGCAAAATTCTGTAAGAGTTTGTCTTGTTCCTGCAGAAAATCATCATCGTCTGTACAGAGCTTGGATATCCTAATATAAGTAGGTATGCAACCGTGAAAACAACAATAATATAAGTAGGCATGTAACCTTAATAATAATATAAGTAGACATGCAAACACTAAAACAACAATAACATAGGTAGGCATGCAACCTCAATATCAGTAATAAAAGCAGGCATGCACGTGCAACAAGAATAATATAAATAGCCACTCAATCACAAAAAGAATAATATATATAGGTATGCAACCTCAACAACAATAATATAAGTAGGCACACAACCGCAAAAAAACAATAATATAAGAGAGTACACAACTGCAACAACAAAACAATACTATATGTAGGTACTCCATCTCAACAACAAGAATATAAGTAGGTACGCAGACACAACAATAATTTAAGTAGACACGCAACCGCAAAAACAATAATATAAATAGGCACGCAAGTGGAACAACAATATAAGTAGGCATGCAACCACATGAACAATAATATAAGTAGGCATGCAACCTCAACAATAAAATAATTAAGCATGCAGCCAAAACAGCAATAGTATAAGTAGGTACGTAACTGCAACAACAGTAATGTAAGTAGGTATGCAACAGCAATAACAATAATATAAGTAGGCACACATTCTCATAGGTTCATAGGTTCATAGGTAGGTACTAGGCTATTGGCCCTAGGGCCTATATAAGCCTAGCCAAAGGTACCCTGGCTTTCGCCAACAATAATAATATAAGTATGCATGCAGCCTGAAAAACAATGAAATAAGTAGGCTTGCAGCTGCAACAAAAGCAATAATATAACTAGGCATGCAGCAGCAACAAGAAAACAATAATATAAGTAGCCACGCAATCATAACAACAATAAAATAAGTAGGCACGCAACTGCAACAAGAAGAAGAATGTAAGTAGGAATGCAACTGCAGAAAACAATAATACATGTAGGCATGCAACCACAAAAAACTACAGTACTAAAAGTAGACATGTAACCTCAACAGCAACAATATAATTAGGCACTCAACCTCAAGAACGACAAGAATAATATAACTAGGCATGCAACAGCAAGAAGAATGGTAATATAAGTAGGCATCCAGTGGCAACAACAACAGTAATATAAGTAGGCAGGCAACCACAAGAACAGAGATAAGATATGTAGGCATGCAACCACAACAAAAATAATGTAAATAGGCACAATAACAATAATATATGTAGGCATGCTACCGCAGCATCAGTAATGTAAATAGGCACATAACCTCAACAACAGTAATATCAGTAGGCATGCAAGTGCAACAAAAATAATATAAGTAAGCACACAACTGGAAAAATAACACTAATATAAATAGGCACACAACCCAAACAACAGCAATATAGGTTGGCACACAATGGCAACTACAAAATGATAAGATAAGTAAGTTCGCAACCACTATGAAAAGAACATAAGTAGGCACGTAGCCATAAAAACAATAATATAAGTAGGCATGAAACCACAAAATCAGTACTATAAGTAGGCATGCAACCTCAAGAACATCAATATCTGTAGATATGCAAATGCTAAAACAATAATGTAAGCAGGCATGCAACCTTAACATCAATAATATAAGTAGGTACACAACTGCAAAAAAAAAAATAATATAAATGGGCATGCAACCGGAACAACAGCAATATAATTAGGCACTGAAAAACAAGAACAAAGCAATAAAATAAGTAGGCACGCAACCATAACAACAACAACAGGAATATAAGTAGGCACACAACCTCAAAAACAACAATAATATAATCAACAACATTAATGCTATTAGGCTTGCAACTGCAAAAACAATAATATATATAGGCATGCAACCTCCACAACAATAATATAAATAGGCTCACAACACCAAAATCAATAACATAAGTAGGCAGACAGCTGCAAAAACCACAATAACATAAGTAGGAGTGCAACATCAACATAAATGATAGAAGTAGGCATGCAGCCACAGCAGCAACAATAATATACGTAGGCATGCAACCACAACAAAAACAATAATATAACTAGGCACATAGCTGCAACAACAAAACAATAATATAACTAGGCACATAGCACAACAATAATATAACCAGGCATGCAACTGCAACAACCAGTACAATATAAGTAGGCATGCAACTGCAGCAACAACAATAATATGAGTAGGCAAGCAACCACAAAAACAATAATATAAGTAGTCACACAAGTTCAGCAACAGTAATAATATAATTAGGCACACAGCTGCAACAACAACAATAATATAAGTAAGCATGCAAGCGGAATAAAATCAATAATATAAGTAGGCATGCAACCGCAGCAACAATAATATATGTAGGCATGCAACCTCAATAAAAAAACAATATAAGTAGGCACACAGACAGAACAACATCAGTGCATGTAGGCATACAACTGCAAAAATAATAAAATAAGTAAGCATGCAGCAGCAACAACAACAATAAGATAAATAGGCTTCCAACCACAATAACAAGAATAATATAAGTAGGCATGCAACCGCAACAATAATGTAAATAGGCAGATAACCTCAGCAACAGTAATATCAGTAGACATGCAGCTGCAACAACAATAATATAAGTAAGCATGCAACTGCAAAATCAACAATAATATAAATAGGCATGCAACCTGAACAACAACAGTATATGCAGGCACACAACTGCAACAACAAAGTAGTAATATAAGTAGGCACGCAACCACAACAACAAGAATATAAGTAGGCTTGCAGCCGCACCAACATTAATATAAGTAGGCATGCAGCCACAAAAACAACAATAATATAAGTAGGCATACAACCTCAATAACATTAATATAAGTAGACATGCAAACACTAAAACAACAGTAATATAAGTATGCATGCCATCTCAACAACAATAATATAAGTAGGTAAGCAACTGCAAAAACAATAATATAAATAGCCTTGCAACTAAAACAACAACAATGTAACTGAGCATGCAAAAACAACAACAAAACTATAAAATAAGTAGGCACGCAAGCACAAAAACAATAATACTATAAATAGGCGTGCAACCTCAACAACATTAATATAAGTAGGTAAGCAACAGCAAAAACAATAATATAAATAGATACACAACCAAAACAACAATGTAACTAGGCATACAAAAGCAACAATAAAACTATAAAATAAGTAGGCATGCAACCACAACAAGAATATAAGTAGGCACTCAACCACAACAACAATAATATAAGTAGATACACAACCAGAAAAACAACGATAATATAAGTAGGCATGCAACCTCAACAACATTAATATAAGTAGGCATGCAACCACAAAAACAATAATATAAGTAGGCATGTAACCTCAACAACAATAATATAAGTAGGCACACAACCCCAAAAACAATAATATAAGTAGACTGGCAGCTGCAAAAACAACAATAATATAAGTAGGCATGCAACCTGAACAACAATAATGGAAGTAGGCATGCAGCTACAATAATATACATAAGCATGAAACCACAACAAAAACAAGAATATAACTAGGCACACAACTGCAACAACAAAACAATAATATAAGTAGCCTCACAACTGCAACAGCAAAATAACCAGACATGCAACTGCAACAACCAGTACAATATAAGTAGGAATGCAACCGCAACAACAACAATAATATAAGTAGGCAAGCAACCACAAAAACAATAATATAAGTAGGCATTCAACCTCAAGAGCATTATATAAGTAAGCATCAAATGCTAAAACAACAATAATATAAGTAGTCACACAACCACAAAAAGAACAACAATAATATAGGCAGGCATGCAGCCTCAACATTAATTAAGTAGTTATGCAAGCACAAAAACAATAATATAAGTAGGCATGCAACCCCAGCAAAAATAATATGAGTAGGCATGCAACTGCAACAATAAAACAATAATATAAGTAGGCACGCAACCAGAACAACAAGAATATAAGCAGGCACTTACCCGCAATAATAATATAAGTAGGCATGCAACCACAAAAACAATAATTTAAGTAGACATGCAAACCCTAACACAACAATAATATAAGTAGGCATGCAACCCTAACAACAGTAATATAAGTAGGCATGTAACTGCAACAAGAATAATATAAGTAGGCACACAACCACAAAAACAACAATAATATAAATAGGCATGCAACCTTAAAAACATTGACATAATTAGGCACATAACTGGAAAACCAAAATAATATAAATAGGCATGCAGCCAGAACAGCAGCAATATAGCTAGGCAGGCAACTGAAACAACAAAACATTAAAATAATTTAAGTAGACATCCAACCTCAAGAACAATAATATAAGTAGGCACACAAACACTAAAACAACAATAATATAAGTAGGCATGCAACCACAACAACAAGAATATAAACAGGCATGCAACTGCAACAAGAATATTATAAGTAGGTACACAACCACAAAAACAATAATAATATAAGAGGGCATGTAACTGCCAGAACAAAGTAGGCACACAACCACAACAACAATAATATAAGTAGGTACACAACAACAACAAAAACAATAATATAACTAAGCACACAGCTGCAAAACAATAATGTAAGTAGGCTCGCAACTGCAACAATAATATGACCAGGCATGCAGCTGCAACAACCAGTACAATAGAAGTAGGAATGAAATCACAACAACATAATATAAATAGGCAAGCAACCACAAAAAAAATAATATAAGTAGGTACACTGCTTCAACAACAGTAATAATATAATTAGGCACACAACCACAACAGTAATAAAAGTAGGCATGCAGGTGGAACTAAATCACTAATATAAGTAGGCAAGCAACAGCAGCAACAGTAATAATATATGTAGGCATGCAACCTCAAGAAAAATCAATATAAGTAGGCATACAGAGGGAACAACATCAATGCCAGTAGGCATGCAACTGCAAGAATAATAAAATAAGTAAGCACTTAGTCGCAACAACAACAATATAAGTAGGCATGCAACCAAAATAACATGAATAATATAAGTAGGCATGCAACCACAACTACAATAATGCAACCAGACACATAACCTCAACAACAATAATATCAGTAGGCAAGCAACCACAACAAAAATAATACAAGTAAGCACATGACTGCAAAAACAACAATAATATAAATAGGCATGCAACACAAACAACAATATAAATAGGCATGCAGCTGCAACAACAAAACAATAGTATAAGTAGGCACAGAACCACAACAACAAGAATATAAGGCATGCAGCCTCAACAACAATAATATAAATAGGCACTCAACCATAAAACATACAATAATATACATAGGCACACAACCACAATAAATGCAATAATATAACTAGGCACACATTTGCAACAACAAAACAATAATATAAGAAGGCTCACCACTGCAACAACAGTAAAATAACCAGGCACGCAACTGTAACAACCAGTAGAATATAAGTAGGAATGCAACCGAAACAACAACAAAAGTAGGCAAGCAAACTGCAAAAAAATATGTAGGCATGCAACTTCAAAAATAATAATATAATTAAGCATGTAAATGCAATAACAGCAATAATATAAGTAGGTACGGCTAGCAGAACAAAATCAATCATATATAAGTGCATACAACCACAGCAACAACAACAATATATGTAGGCATGCAATCTCAACAAAAACAATATAAGTAGGCATGCAGATGGAACAACATCAATGCAAGTAGGCATGCAACTACAACAATAAGTAAGCATGCAGCCACAGCAACAAATATATAAATAGGCATGCAACCACAACAACAACAATAATATAAGTAGGCATGCAACCACAACAATGTATATAGACACTTAACCTCAACAACAACAATATCAGTAGGCATGCAAGTGCAACAATAATAATATAAATAAGCATGCAGCTGCAAAAACAGCAATAATATAAATAGGCATGCAATCTGAACAACAATAAATAAGTGGATGCAGCTGAAACAACAAAATGATAAGATAAGTAGGCACACAACCATTACAAAAAAGTATATAAGTAGGCATGCAGCCACAGCAACAATAATATAAGTAGGCATGCAACTGGAAAAACAATACTATAAGTAGGCAGGCAACCTCAAGACCATTAATATCAGTAGACATGCAAACACTAAAACAATAATGTAAGTAGGCATGGAACCTAAACAACAATAATATAAATAGGCAAACAACCACAAAAACATCAATATAAATAGGCACTCAGCTAGAACAACAGCAATGTAACTAGGCATGCAACAACAATAACAAAACAATAAAATAAGCAGGCATGCAACCACAACAAGAACAAGAATATAAGTAGGCACACAACTGCAAATAACTGCAATAAGTGGGAGGTCTTGGCCGCTGGTGAAATGCTACTACTCTTGTAATTTTTTCACTTACCAGTGAGGTGGGGGGTGAGTCCCACCAGGGCTCTCACTTCTAGCTCCAAGCGCCCGGTGTCCGGGTGCGACCTGCTCAGGGTCAGTGTCAGGTGAGGAGTTTGACTGGGGAGGTATACCTGTCAAAGAGTAATGCAGGTGTCCTAAGGCAAGCGAATGGAGGACAGGAACCTCCTGTGGAGCAGAAGGGCAAAAGCTCACTTGATCTTGAATTTCAGTATGGATACAGATGGTGAAAACAGGGTCTCATGATCCTTCTGGCATTTTGGGTTTTAAGCAGGAGGTGTCAGAAAAATTACCTCGGGGATAACTAGCTTGTGGCAGCCAAGCGTTCCTACTGACTTTGGTTTGATCTTTCAATACTGGATTTGCCTATCATTGTGAAGCAGAATTCACCAAGCATAGGATTGTTCACTTACTCATAGGAGTGTGAGCTGGGATTAGACCGTCGGGAGACAGGTTAGTTTTACCCTACTGATGATGAGCAGCAGCAACAATAATATAAGTAAGCACGCAACACCAAAAAGAATAAGTAGGCATGCAACCTCAAGAACATTAATATAAGTAGGCATGCAAATGCTAAAACAATAATATAAGTCAGCATGCAACCTCAGCAACAATAATATAAGCAATCATGCAGCTGCAACAGCAATAATATAAGTAGGCACACAACCACAAAAGCAACAGTAATATAACTAGAAATGCAACCTCAACAACATTAGTATACTTAGGGCTGCAACCGCAAAAACAACATGATAAATAGGCACATAATTAGAACAGAAATCGTGTAACTAGGCATGCAACAGCAACAACAAAACAATAAAATAAGTAGGCATGTAACAACAACAAGAATATAAGTAGGCACGCAAATGCAACAACAATAATATAAGTAGGTACACAGCCGCAAAAACAACAATGATATAAGTAGGCACGCAAGCTCAATATTAATGTAAGTAGGTATGCAACCACAAAAACAATATAAGTAGGCATGCAACCTCAGCAACAATAATGTAAGTAGGCACACAACCGCAATAAAAATAATACGAGTAGAGATGCAATGGCAAAAACAACAATAATATACGTAGGCATGCAGCCTCAACAACAATAATACAACTAGGCATGCAACAATAAAACAATAATATAAATAGGATCACAACCGCAACAACAATAAGATAAGTAGGCACGCAACTGCTACAACCAGTATTGTGTAAGTAGGACTACAACAGCACCACAATAATATAAGTAGGCAAGCTACCTAAAAACCTACAATAATATGTAGACATGCTACCTCAACAACAATATAATTTGGCATGGAACCTCACCAACAACTAGATTAATATAACTAGGCACTCAACCGCAAGAACAACAATAATATAAATAGGCATGCAGTGGTAACAGCAATTATATAAGTAGGCACATAGCCTCAAGAACAATAATATAAGTAGGAACACAACCGGAGAAACATTAATACTAATGGGTAAGCAAGTGGAAGAACAATATAAGTAGGCATGCAACCGCAATAACAACAAGAATATAAGTAGGCATGCAACAATAACAATAGGAATAAAAGTCGGCATGCAACTGAAACAGCATTAATATAAGTAGGCATGCAGCCAAAAGACAATAATATAAGCAGTCATGCAACTTCAACAACAATAAAATAATTGAGCATGTAGGCAAACCAACAATAATATAATTAGGCATGGAACTTCAACAACAATAATTTAAGTAGGCATGCAATTGCAACAACAATATAAGTAGGCACTCAGCCTCAGCAACAATAATATAAGTGGGCATGCAGCCTCAATGAGAATGATAGAAGTAGGCATGCAACCACAACAGCAACAATGATATAAGTAGGCATGCAACCGCAACAAAACAATAGTATAACTAGGCATGCTGCCACAACAAGAAAACAATAATATAAGTAGGCACACAACTGCAACAGCAATAAAATAAGTAGGTATGCAACTGCAACAACAAGAAGAATATAAGTAAGAATGCAACTGCAAACAACAACAATAATATATGTAGGTGCGCAACCGCCCGAAAACTACAGTAGTATAAGTAGACACATAACCTCAACAGCAACAACATAATTAGGCACTCAACCTCAAGCACAACATGAGAAACATAACTAGGCATGCAAATCAAGAACAAAGATAATATAAGTAGGCCCAACGGCAAGAACAATAATATAAGTAGGCATGCATCCACAAGAACAACAATAATACAAGTAGGTACAGAATAGTAACAACAACAACAGTAATATAAGTAGGCACACAACTGCAACAGCAGTAATACAAAAAGGCAGGTAACCACAGCAACAATAATATAAGTAGTCACGCAAACTCATCAACAGTAAAAATAAGTGGCCTCTCGTTTGACACTCACGTTGCTAAAGTGGTTCGAAAGACCTTCTACATTGCCCATCTGATCATGAAGGATTCACATCCAGATCAAGTGAGGTCATTGTTCCCCTGTACTCTTCACTTATCAGACCAATGATCGAGTACAATGCCCCATTCGGGATGTATCTCACCCGACACCTGCAGCAATTGGAGAGACCCCAAAAGTTCCTCACCAAAAGGATAAAGGGACTCCAAAACCTGTCATATACTGCCAGACTGAAGAAACTCCAACTCTATTCAGTTGCATACTGTCTGCTCAGAGGTGACCTGTGCCTGACATACAAGGCCATGACCAACCCAGAATTAATGGACATGCTCCACCTCAAAAAATCCAAATCCACCAGAACCACTAGAGCAAGTGACCTAAACCTTAGCATGGATATAAATAGGACATGCTGGAGGGATAGATTTATCACCCAGAGACTCCCCATGCTGTGGAATAAAATCCCGGTCCATGTGAGGCAGTGCACCTCGCTGGCTCTGTTCAAGAGAAATCTTGACCGGTGGATGGGAGATCGTAGGTTTACCCTGGAATCATCTCTGTGTCACTGCTGGACAGAGGCACAACAAACTAATGGGCACATTATTTCTAACATAAGGGTGGCGTAAGCCACATAACTTTGGGCTAGGCTTATAAATGCCTTAGGGCAGATAGCCTAGTATAAACCTATGAACCTATGAACCTATAAGTAGGCAGTGAACTGCAACAATAGGAATAAAATAAGTAGGCATGCAACTGCAACAACAAACTATAGAAAGCACACAACGACAATAACAACAACAATATAAGAAGGCATGCAAAAGCAGCAACAACAATAAGTAGGCATGCAACTGCAACAAGAACAATAATGTAAATAGGCATAAATCGGACAAAATAATAATATAACTTGGCACACAACCACATCAACAACAGTAATATAAGTAGGCATGCAAACTCAACAAAAACAATATAAATAGGCACATAGCTGCAACAACAGCAATACAAGTAGGCATGTAATCAGAACAACCATAAATAGGCCCACAGCCACAACAACAATAATATAAATAGGTATGCAACCGAAACAGCAATAATATAAGTTAGCATGCAACCGCAACAACAATAAGTCAGCACTCAACCTCAACAAGAATAATATATGTTGGCAAATGCAACAGCAATAATGTAGTAGGCACTCAACCTCAACAAGAATAATATATGTTGGCATGCAACTGCAACAACAATAATAGAACAAAGCAGTCAACCTCGAACACAGTAATATAAATAAGCACGCAACCAGAACAACAGTGTAACTAGGCACGCAACTGCAGGAACAAAACAGTAAAATAAATAGGCACACAACAACAACAACAACAAGAATATAAATAAGCATTCATGCAAAACAGCAGTAACATAAGTAGGCACACAACTGCAAAAACAACAATAATATAAGTAGGCATGCAACCACAACAACAATAATATAAGTAGGCAAGCAACTGCAACAACAATAATAGAAGTAGGCGTGCAACTGCAAAAACAATAATATAAATTGTCGTGAAACATCAACAACAATAACATAAATAGGCATGCAACTGCAACAATAAAATAACTAGGCACGCAACTGCAACAACCAGTACAATATAAGTAGGAATGAAACCGCAACAACAGCAATAATATAAGTAGGCAAACGATAATGTAAGTAAACATGCAACTTCAACAACAATAATAATATAATTAGGCATGCAGCCACAACAACAATATAAGTAGGCAAGCAACCATAGCAACAATAATATATGTGGGCATGCAACCTCAACAAAAAATAACTAGGCACACAACTGCGACAACCAGTACAATCTAAGTAGGAATACATCCACAACAATAACAATACTATAAGTAGGCAAGCAGTCGCAAAAACAATAGTGTAAATAGGCACACAACTTCAACAATAATATAAATAGACACACAACTTCAACAATAATATAAATTAGGCATGCAACTTCAACAGCAACAATAAAATAAATAGACATGCAAGCAGAACAAAATCAATAATATAAGCAGGCACACAACTGCAGCAACAAAAGGCATGCAACCACAAAAACAATAACATAAGTAGGCATGCAAGCTCAACAACAATAATGTAAGTAGGCACTCAACCACAAGTAGGCACGCAGTTGAACAACTGTACAACAAAAGGATAATAGAAGTAGGCACAAAACCACAAGAAGAAGAATATAAGTAGGCATGCATCCACAAAAACAACAATAATATAAGTAGGCATGTAATTTCAACATTAATATACGTAGACACGCAACTGCAAAAACAACAATAATACAAATAGGTACGCAACCAGAACAACAACAATGTAGCTAGGCATGCAACAGCAACAAGAAAACAACATAATAAGAAGGCACACGCAACAGCAACAAGAATATAAGTAGGCACACAACCACAAGAAGAAGAATATAAATAGGCATGCAACCACAAGTATAATATAAGTAGGTACACAACCACAAAAACAATAATAATATAAGTAGGCATGCAATCCAGCAACAATAATATAAGTAGACATGCAGCTGCAACAAAAATAATATGAGTGGCAGACATCTACAAACACAACAATAGTAGGCATGCAGCTGTAAAAACAATAGTAGGCATGCAGCATCAACAATAATATAAGTAGGCATGCGACAGCAACAAAAACAATAATGCAACTACTGGGCAGGCAGCTTCAACAACAAAACAATAATGTTAGTAGCTTGCAGCCGCAATAACAATAAAATAAGTAGAAACACAACTTTATTACCCAGTACAGTATAAGTAGGAATGCAACTGCAACAACAACAATATACTTAGGCAAGCTACAGCAAAAACTGCAATAATATATGTAGACAATCAACCTCAACAACAACAATATAATTAGGCAGGCAACCTCAACAACAGCAAGACTAATATAAGCAGGCATGCAACTGCAAGAACAACAATAATATATATAGGCTTGCTACAACAACAGCGTGTATAAGTAGGCACACAACCTCAACAACAATAATATAGGCGCAACTGCAAAACAACAATAATATAACTAGACATGCAAATTGGAACAACAATATAAGTAAGCCCACAACCACAACAACAAAACAATAATATAAGTAGGTACACAACATCAACAGCAGTAAAATATGTAGGCATGCAGCCACAACAACAATTATATAAGTAGGCATGGGACCACAACAACAGCAAGAGAATAAGTTGGCATGCAACCTCAGCAACAGTAATATAAGAAGGTATGCAACTGCAACAACAACAATAATATAAGAAGGCATGCAAATGCAACAATAACAATAATATAAGTGCGTCTATATTACCCGATTGAACTTTTAGGTTAGCAAATGCCTAAATGTTGAACTGGTAATATCGAAAAACTAAAACAGCGAACGACTGATTTAATGTAGAGAATGAATTTCCTCGTCCGCAAAAAAAAAATTAAACCAAAATAAAGTGGGGGGCTTCACCCCCCACCCCAATCTGAGAAGGCTGTGCCCCCACATCCCTCCTAACTAAATATACCAACTCCAAGATCATTCTACAGTGGGGAAAGGGGCAAAATCCGCATAATGGCTAAGGGAATTCTTTCCCTGCGTTAAATCGACCGTTCACGTTTTTTTGCTTTTGCTATTACCAGATTGACATTTAGGTATTCACTAACCTAAACATTTGATCAGACAATAGCAACCCATATAAGTATGGACAGAACAACCAGAACAATAATATAAGTAGACACACAACCGAACAAAACAATAATATAAGTAGGCATGCATAAGCAATAACAACAATAATATGTGGGCATGCAACTCAACAACAATAATCTAAGTAGGCATGCAACATCAACATTAATAATGTAAGTAGGCATGCCATGGCAACAAAAACAACAATGCAAATAGGCATACAACCTCAACAAGAATAAAATAAGTAGGTAAGTATGAACTGGCTCCCCACTTAGCTCCATGTTCAATAATAGCCTCGCGCATAAAGCTTTGTGCCCACTGAATGGCACACAGCAACAGTTATCCCACTCCACAAAGGGGGAGCCACCACTGATCCTGGGAACTATCGACCTATTAGCCTGACGAGCCTGGTCTGCAAGGCCATGCAATGTTTCATCATGGGACTCATAAACAAAGACATTGGTAACCTCCAAACTCTGGATCCCACCAGTTTGGGTTTGTGAAAGCAGATCATGCTTCCTGAACCTGATCGACTTCTTTGAGGCAGTCCGAAAGCCATAGATGAGGGTAAGGTGGTTCACACAGCCTATCTTGACCTCGCCAAGGCTTTCGACACCACCACTCCCATTCTGGAATTATAGCTAAACTCACTAAACTAGGTATAAATCCCTACATCACAAGATGGGTTGCCAACTGGCTTACTGACAGAACCCACACTGTAAAAGTTGCAGACTCCAAATCTGACCTCAAAGCAGTGAAAAGTGGAGTACCACAGGGTTCTGTCTCTGTGGGACCTCTCCTGTTTGGTATCTACTTCTCTGAAGTACAGGGTAACACAGAAGGCCTCTGGCTAATGAGGTTTACAGATGACTGCAAACTAGCAGCCATAGTCAAGTCCCCAAATGATGTGGACATCCTGCAGAAGGGCCTCGCTGAGACAGATGCCTAGTGTCAGAGCCATGGCCTCAAGATCAATGCCAAAAAGTGCAGTGTCATCTCCTTTGGTAAAAACTCTGTACCCATGAACTACCACATAGGCAGCAATCTACTTAACACCGAATGTGTGATAAGAGACCTTGGGACCCAGGTGGACAGTAGCCTCTCCTTTGATAGTCACATCGCCACAGTAGTCAGGATGTCCTTCTATGTGGCACACCTCATCATAAAAAGGTTCTCATCCAGGAAAAAAGAAGTCATTATTCCCCTCTACTCGACACTCATTAGACCCATTATAGAGTACGATGCCCCTTTTGGAATGTACCTCATAAGACATCTGCAGCAGCTGGAAAGGCCACAGAAGTACCTCACAAAGAGGATTACTGGCCTCAAACAAATGCCCTACACTGACTGCCTCAAAAAACTCCAGCTTTACTCCGTAGCATAACGCCTACTCCGAGGTGATCTCTGCCTAACATATAAAGCTATGTCAAACCCAGAGCTGTTGGACATGCTACACCTAAAGAAATCCCAATTCCTAAGAGCTACACGCTCTAGGGACCTAAACCTTGTCACCACAATAAACAGGACATGCTGGAGGTATAGATTCCTGTCCCAGAGACTTCCCATACTCTGGAACAGGCTACCCATCTATGTCAAGCAAAGTTCTTCATTAGCACTCTTCCAGAAAAATCTTGTTGAGTGGATGGGAAATAGGAAATACACCCCGGGGATGACTTCTGTGTCTCTACTCGACAGTGGCACAGGAAAATAACTTTCTTGGGTGGCATAAGCCAGGGAACCTTGTTGGCTAGGCTTACGTAGGCCCTTGGGCTGATAGCCTAGTATCTACCAATGAACCTTTGGAATGCAGCTGCAACAACAACAATAATATAAGTAGGCACATAACCAGAAAAGCAATAATAAAGCAGGAATGGAACTTCCAACAGTAGTAATAATATAATTAAGCATGCAACTTCAACAACAACAACAATAATATAATTAGGGGCGCAACCACAATGACAAGGATATAGAAGGCCGCGCTACTGCAAAACAACAATAAGATAAATGCATGTAACCTCAATAACAATAATATAAGTAGGTTGTTGTTGTTGTCTTTCGGCTTTCGGTTAGGGGTCACCACAGCCGGATCTCCGGTCCATAATGATTAACAGTAGATTTTCATGGTGCCGAGTTGCCAGCTCGATGCCCAACCTTCAGCGAAGAGCCATTCACACTCTTTCAGAATGCCACTCGACCAGCGGGGAGGACATGAACTCCATACAGAAGGCACTCCCACACACTGGCTGAGAATCAGCGGAGAACCTCTTGCTGTGAGGCAACAATGCTACCACTGCACCACCGCGGAAACTACAATAATAATAATATAAGTAGGTGCACAACCTAAATCACTACAACAATAATAATATGTGGGCATGCAACCCAAGAGCACCAGAAATGTCGTGGGTATGCAGCGTCAAAAACAATACTATAAAAAGGGCCGCCAACCTTAACAGTAAACCTCAGCAACAATAATATAACTAGGCTCCCAACTGCAATAACAATGATAAAGTGGGCACACAACCACAACAGTGGTATAAAGAAATCATTCAACAACAACAACGATATAAGTAGGGATGCAAAAAATATATATCAGTGGGCATACAATCACAACAACAATAATGTTAGTAAGTGCGCAACTGCAAAAACAACACTAATATAAATGGGCAACCAATCCGAACAACAATATAATGGGCGTGCAACTGCAACAACAAAATGATAATATAAGTGGGTATGCAACCACAACAAAAGAATATAGAGTAGGTACACAGCTGCAACAAAATAATATAAGTGAGCATGCTACTGCAAAGAAATAATATAAGTGGGCATGCAACCTCAAGGACTTTAAT
This sequence comes from Protopterus annectens, assembly GCF_019279795.1. Lineage (NCBI taxonomy): Eukaryota > Metazoa > Chordata > Ceratodontiformes > Protopteridae > Protopterus > Protopterus annectens. The sequence continues at coordinate 1,142,183,249 of NC_056735.1, forward strand.
AAAAGTAGGCATGCAAACACTAAAACAACAATAATGTGGTGAACGCAACCACAAAAACAAGAATAATAAAAGTAGGCATGCAACCCCAACAAGATTAATATAAGAAGTCACGCAACAGCAAAAACACCAACTATATAAATAGGCACATAACAGGAAAAACAACAGTGTAACTAGGAATGCAACAGCAGCAACAAAATAAAATAAGTAGGCATGCAACCACAAGAACAACAAGAATATAAGCAGTCATGCAAACACAACATAAAATATAAGTAGGCAAGCATCCACAAAAACAACAATAACATAAGTAGGCATGTAAACTCACAGGAATTAATTTAAGTAGACACACAACTGCAAAAACAACAATAATATAAATAGGCACACAAGAGGAACAACAACATTGTAACTAGGCATGCAACAGCAATATAAGTAGGCTCACAATGGCAACAAAGGCAGAATGACTAGGTACACAACTGCAACAACCCAAGTACAATATAATTGGGAATGTAATCCACAAGAACAATAATATAATTAGGCATGCAATTGCAACAACAATAACAATAATGTAGAAGTAGGCAGACAAGCAGGACAAAATCAGTAATATAAGTAGGCATGCAACTGCAACAACAACAATAATATAAATAGGCATGCAACTGCCACAACAATAAAGTAAATCGCATAAGTAACCTCAACAACATCAGTGGGCATGCAATCCACAGAACAATAATATAAGTAAATACACAACTGCAAAAACAACAGTAACATAAGTGGGCATGCAACTGCAACAACAAAATGATAATGTTAATAGCGCCAACCACAACAAAAGAATGTAAGTAGGCATGCAACCTCAACAACAATATAAGTAGGCATGCAACTGCAAGAAACTATAATATAAGCAGATATACAACCTCAATAACATTAATACAAATAGGGATGCAACCGTAAAACCAACAATATTATAAATAGGCATGCAACCAGAACAACAACAATGTAACCAGGTAAACAACAGCAGCAACAAAACAATAAAATAAGTAGGCGCGCAACCACAGCAGCAAAGAATATGGGTAGTGAGGCAACCACAACAACAATGGTACAAGAGGCACACAACCACAAAAACAACAATATTAGTGGGTATGCAGCTAATATAAGTAGGCATGCAACTGCAAAGAACAATAATATAAATAGGCGCAATTGGAACAACAACAGTGCAGTTAGGCATGCAACAGCAACAACAAAACAATAAAATAAGTAGACATGCAACCACAACAACAACAAAACTGTGAAGTAAGCACACAACAACAGCAACAACAATAATTTAAGTAGGAACACAACCACAAGAACAACAATAAAATAAGTAGACATGCAACCACAACAAAACAATAATATAACTGGGCACAGAGCTGCAACAACAAAACAATAATATAAGTAGAGTTGCAACTGCAACATGAATAAAATAACTAGGCATGCATCTGCAATAACCATTACAATACAAATGTAGGAATGCATCCGCAGCAACAACAATAAATTAAGTTGGCAAGCAACTGCAACAACAACAGTATAAGTAGACACACAAACGGAACAAAATCAATAATATAAGTAGGCACACAACTGCGATAACGATAATATAAGCAGACACACAACCGCCATAAAACAATAAAATAAGCAGGTATGCAATCTCAGGAAGTTAATACAAGTAGGCATGCAAGCGAAAACAACAATAAAGAGTAAATAGGCATGCAATCTTAAGAGTTTAATATAGGCATGCAAATGCTAAAACAATAATAATGTAAGTAGGCATGCAACCTCAACAACAATAATATAAGTAGGTATGCAACTGCAGCAACAATAATATAAGTAGATGCAACCAGAAAAATAAAGAATAATATAAGTGGGCATGCAACCACAAAAATACCAACAATATAAATAGGAGCGCACAACATGAACAACAAAAGTGTAGTAACTAGGTATACAACAGCAGCAACCAAACAATAAAATAAGTAGGTGTGCAACCACAACAGCAAAAGAATATAAGTAGGCAAGCAACCACGACAAGATTAATATAAAAACACCAACTATATAAATAGGCACATAACAGGAAAAAACAACAGTGTAACTAGGAGCGCCAACAGCAGCAACAAAATAAAATAAGTAGGCATGCAACCACAAGAACAACAAGAATATAAGCAGTCATGCAAACACAACATCAAAAACAATAATAATGTAGTAGGCAAACTCAACAACAATAATATAAGATAGCATGGACGTGCAACAAAATAATGTGGTAGGCGCAAATGCAAAAAACAACAATAATAAAGTAGGCACTCAAATGCAGCAACAATAAAATAAGTAGCCATGGAACTGCAGCAAATAGTACAGTATAAGTAGGAATGCAACCATAACAGTAATAATATAAGTAGACAAACAACCTCAAAACAATAATATAAGTAGGCATGTGTCAATGTCAACAACAATAATAATATAATTACGCACACAACCAGAACAAAATCAATAATATATGTAGACACACAACCACAGCAACAACAATAATGGGCATCCAAGCTGAAGAACATTAATATAAGTGGGCAGCAAAAACTAAAACAATAATATAAGTAGGCATGCATCCTCAACAAGATTAATACAAGGAGGCATGGCAAACACAAAACAGTAATATAAGTAGGCACACAACCTCAACAACAGTATAAGTAAGCAGGCACTGAACAACAAAAATAATATGAGGCATGCAACTGCAACAACAAAATGATAATATAAGTAGGCACGCACAACAACAAAATATAAGTAGGCAAACCACAAAAACAACAATAACATAAGTAGGCATGTAAACTCACAGGAATTAATTTAAGTAGACACACAACTGCAAAAACAACAATAATATAAATAGGCACACAAGAGGAACAACAACATTGTAAGTAGGCATGCAACAGCATGAACAATATAAGTAGGCTCACAATGGCAACAAGGCAAATGACTGGGTACACAAGCAACAAGTAATATAACTAGGAATGTAATCCACAAGAACAATAATAATTGGGCATGCAACAACAATAACAATAATATAAGTAGGCATGCAACAGGACAAAATCAGTAATATAAGTGGGCATGCAACTGCAGCAACAACAATAATATAAATAGGCATGCAACTGCCACAACAATAAAATAAATGGCATAATAACCTCAGCTCAGTGGGCATGCAATCACAACAACAATAATATAAGTAAATAGCAACTGCAAAAACAATATAAGTAGGCATGCAACTGCAACAACAATATGATAATGTAAATAGGCACATAACCACAACAAAAGTAATATAAGTGGGCATGCAACCTCAACAACAATAATATAAGTGGGCATGCAACTGCGGCAACAATAATATAAGTATGCAACCAGAAAAATAACAATAATATAAGTAGGCATGCAACCACAAAAATACAACAATATAAATAGGCATGCAACATGAACAACAAATAATGTAAGTACAACAGCAGCAACAAACAATAATATAAGTAGGCATGCAACCACAACAGTAATATAAATAGGCAAGCAACCACAACAACAATAATAAGAAGGCACACAACTGCAAAAACAATAATATAAGTGGGCATGCAACTGGAACAAGATTAATATAACCACAACAATAATATAAATGCATGCAACCCAAACAACAGTAATATAAGTAGGCACAACCAAAACAATAATAATGAAAATGGGCATATAACCTCAACAACAATAATATAAGTTAGCATGCAAATGCAAACAACAATAATATAAGTAGGCACCTGAAAGAACAAAAACAATAATATAAGTAGGCATGCAACAACAACAATAATATATAATGGGCACCTGCAACAACAATAATATAAGGTACAACTGCAAACAATAAAACAATATAATATAGGCAGGCATAGCTCAACAACAATAATATAAGTAGGCACACAACACAAAAAACAATAATAATATAAGTAGGCATGCAACAGCAACAACAATAATATAAGTAGGCATGCAACTGCAACACAACAATAATATAAGGCATATCCACAACAATAATAAGTAGGCACACAACTGCAACAAAAACAACAATAATATAAATAGGCATGCAACAACAACAACAATATAAATAGGCACACAACTGCAACAACAACAATAATATAAGTAGGCATGCAACCACAACAAAAATAATATAAGTAGGCATGCAGCTGCAACAACAATAATATGTAGGCATGCAACCACAAAAACAATAATATAAGTAGGCATGCAAGTTCAGCAACAATAATATAAATAGGCACACTAAAACAACAATAATAATATAAGTAGGCACACAACCAGAACAACAATAATATAAGTAGGCATGCAACCGCAGCAACAATAATATAAGTAGGCATGCAACCTCAATAACAATAATATAAATAGGCATGCAGACAGAACAACAATAGTATATGTAGGCAGCAACAAAATAATAATAAGTAGCATGCAGCAGCAAACAACAATAATATAAATAGGCATGCAACCACAGAACAGTAATAATATAAGTAGGCATGCAACTGCAAATAACAACAATAACATAAGTAGGCATGCAACCTCAACAACAATAATATAAGTACGCACACAACCGCAGAAACAACAATAATATAAATAGGCATGCAACCTCAACAACAACAGTATAAGTAGGCACACAACTGCAACAACAAAGTAATATAAGTAGGCAACGCAACAACAACATGCATAAGCAACAACAACAGTAATATAAGTAGGCATGCAGCCACAACAAACAATAATATAAGTAGGCATACAACCTCAACATTAATATAAGTAGACATGCAAACACTAAACAACAGTAATAACAATAAGTAGGCATGCAACTCAAAACAACAATAATATAAGTGGGCAAGCAACTGCAAAACAACAGTAATATAAATAGCCTTGCACACAAAACAACAACAATATAACTAGGCACAACAACAACAAACAATAAAATAAGTAGGCAGCAACACAAAACAATAATATAAATAGGCATGCAACCTCAACAACAATAATATAAGTAGGTACACAACAACAAAACAATAATATAAATAGGCATGCAACCAACAACAACAATGTAAGTAGGCATACAAAAACAACAATAAAACTATAAAATAAGTAGGCATGCAACCACAACAAGAATATAAGTAGGCATGCAACCACAACAACAATAATATATAAGTAGGCACAACCAAAACAATAATATAAGTAGGCATGCATCAACAACATTAAAGAATATAAGTAGGCATGCAAAACAACAATAATATAAGTAGGCAACTGCAACAACAATAATATAAGTAGGCAAACAACAATAATATAAGTAGGCAAGCAACTACAAAACAATAATATAAGTAGGCACACAACCACAACAATAAAATAAGTAGGCAAGCAAATGCAACAACCAGTACAATATAAGTAGGAATGCAATGGCAGCAACAGTAATGTAAATAGTCAAGTAACCTCAACAATAATATTGGTAAGCATGGAACTGCAAAAACAGCAGTAATTTAAATAGACATGCAACCCAAACAATAATATAAGTAGGCACACAAGTTCAGCAACAGTAATAATATACTCAGGCACACAGCCTTAACAACAACAGTAATATAAGTAGGCACACAACCTCAATAACATTAATATAAATAGACATGCAACCTCGAAAACAACAATAATATAAGTAGGCATGGAACCTCAACAGCAATAATATAAGTAGGCATGCAATCATAGCAATAATATAACTACAAAACAACCACAACAACAACAGTAACATAAGTAGGGATGCAACCTCAACAGCATTAATATAAGTAGTCATGCAACCACAAAACAACAATAATATAAATAGGCATCTAAAAGAACAACAATGTTACTAGGCACACAACAAGAAAACAGTAAAATAAGTAGGCACGCAACCACCACAACAATAGTATAAGTAAGCATGCAACTGCAAAAACAAAAATAATATAAACAGGCATGCAAGCTCAACAACATTAATATAGGTAGACACACAACCAGAAAAACAGCAATAATGTAAGTAGGCATGCGATCTCAACAACATTAATATAAGTAGGCATGCAACTGCAAGAAAAATAATATGAGTAGGCATGCAACTGCAACAACAAAATGATAATATAAGTAGGAACAAAGCTCAACAACATTAATATAGGTAGACACACAACCAGAAAAACAGCAATAATGTAAGTAGGCATGCGATCTCAACAACATTAATATAAGTAGGCATGCAACTGCAAGAAAAATAATATAAGTTGGCATGCAACCGCAAAAACAATAATATAAGTAGGCATGCAATCTCATGAACATTCATGTAAGTAGGCATGCAAACACTAAAACAACAATAATATAAGTAGGCATGCAACCTCAACAACAGTAGTATAAGTAGGCATGCAACCTCAACAACAGTAGTATAAGTAGACAAGGAACTGCAACAATAATATAAGTCGGCATGCAACCACAAAAACAATAATATAAGTAGACAAGCAAGCAGAAAAACAACAGTAATAAAAACAGACACACAATAGGAGCAACAACAATTAAACTAGGTATGCAACCACAAAAACAACAGAACAATAAAATAAGTAGGCATGCAACCACAACAACAGGAATATAAATAGGCATATACCTGCAAGAACAATAATATAAGTAGGTACACAACCAGAAAAACAACAATATAAGTAGGCATACAACCTCAACAACATTAATATAAGTAGGCATGCAACTGCAAAAACAATTATATAAGTAATCATGCAACCTTAGCAACAATAATGTTAAGTAATCATGCAACCTTAGCAACAATAATGTAAGCAGGCACACAACCACAACAAAAATAATATGAGTACGCATGCAACTGCAAAAACAACAAGATAAATAGGCACAAAACAGCAAAAACAATAATATAAGTGCATCCTCAACAACATTAATATAAGTAGGCATGCAACTGCAAAAACAATAATATAAGTAGGCATGTAACCTCAACAACAATAATTGAAGTAGGCACACAACCCCAAAACAATAATATAAGTAGACTGGCAGCTGCAAAACAACAATAATATAAGTAGGCATGCAACCTGAACAACAATAATGGAAGTAGGCATGCAGCTACAATAATATACATAGACATGCAACCACAACACAAACAAGAATGTAACTAGGCACACAACTGCAACAACAAAACAATAATATAAGTAGCCTCACAACTGCAACAGCAAAATAACCAGACATGCAACTGCAACAACCAGTACAATATAAGTAGGAATGCAACCGCAACAACAACAATAATATAAGTAGGCAAGCAACCACAAAAACAATAATATAAGTAGGCATTCAACCTCAAGAGCATTATATAAGTAAGCATCAAATGCTAAAACAACAATAATATAAGTAGTCACACAACCACAAAAAGAACAACAATAATATAGGCAGGCATGCAGCCTCAACATTAATTAAGTAGTTATGCAAGCACAAAAACAATAATATAAGTAGGCATGCAACCCCAGCAAAAATAATATGAGTAGGCATGCAACTGCAACAATAAAACAATAATATAAGTAGGCACGCAACCAGAACAACAAGAATATAAGCAGGCACTTACCCGCAACAATAATATAAGTAGGCATGCAACCACAAAAACAATAATTTAAGTAGACATGCAAACCCTAACACAACAATAATATAAGTAGGCATGCAACCCTAACAACAGTAATATAAGTAGGCATGTAACTGCAACAAGAATAATATAAGTAGGCACACAACCACAAAAACAACAATAATATAAATAGGCATGCAACCTTAAAAACATTGACATAATTAGGCACATAACTGGAAAACCAAAATAATATAAATAGGCATGCAGCCAGAACAGCAGCAATATAGCTAGGCAGGCAACTGAAACAACAAAACATTAAAATAATTTAAGTAGACATCCAACCTCAAGAACAATAATATAAGTAGGCACACAAACACTAAAACAACAATAATATAAGTAGGCATGCAACCACAACAACAAGAATATAAACAGGCATGCAACTGCAACAAGAATATTATAAGTAGGTACACAACCACAAAAACAATAATAATATAAGAGGGCATGTAACTGCCAGAACAAAGTAGGCACACAACCACAACAACAATAATATAAGTAGGTACACAACAACAACAAAAACAATAATATAACTAAGCACACAGCTGCAAAACAATAATGTAAGTAGGCTCGCAACTGCAACAATAATATGACCAGGCATGCAGCTGCAACAACCAGTACAATAGAAGTAGGAATGAAATCACAACAACATAATATAAATAGGCAAGCAACCACAAAAAAAATAATATAAGTAGGTACACTGCTTCAACAACAGTAATAATATAATTAGGCACACAACCACAACAACAGTAATAAAAGTAGGCATGCAGGTGGAACTAAATCACTAATATAAGTAGGCAAGCAACAGCAGCAACAGTAATAATATATGTAGGCATGCAACCTCAAGAAAAATCAATATAAGTAGGCATACAGAGGGAACAACATCAATGCCAGTAGGCATGCAACTGCAAGAATAATAAAATAAGTAAGCACGCAGTCGCAACAACAACAATATAAGTAGGCATGCAACCAAAATAACATGAATAATATAAGTAGGCATGCAACCACAACTACAATAATGCAACCAGACACATAACCTCAACAACAATAATATCAGTAGGCAAGCAACCACAACAAAAATAATACAAGTAAGCACATGACTGCAAAAACAACAATAATATAAATAGGCATGCAACACAAACAACAATATAAATAGGCATGCAGCTGCAACAACAAAACAATAGTATAAGTAGGCACAGAACCACAACAACAAGAATATAAGGCATGCAGCCTCAACAACAATAATATAAATAGGCACTCAACCATAAAACATACAATAATATACATAGGCACACAACCACAATAAATGCAATAATATAACTAGGCACACATTTGCAACAACAAAACAATAATATAAGAAGGCTCACCACTGCAACAACAGTAAAATAACCAGGCACGCAACTGTAACAACCAGTAGAATATAAGTAGGAATGCAACCGAAACAACAACAAAAGTAGGCAAGCAAACTGCAAAAAAATATGTAGGCATGCAACTTCAAAAATAATAATATAATTAAGCATGTAAATGCAATAACAGCAATAATATAAGTAGGTACGCTAGCAGAACAAAATCAATCATATAAGTACGCATACAACCACAGCAACAACAACAATATATGTAGGCATGCAATCTCAACAAAAACAATATAAGTAGGCATGCAGATGGAACAACATCAATGCAAGTAGGCATGCAACTACAACAATAAGTAAGCATGCAGCCACAGCAACAAATATATAAATAGGCATGCAACCACAACAACAACAATAATATAAGTAGGCATGCAACCACAACAATGTATATAGACACTTAACCTCAACAACAACAATATCAGTAGGCATGCAAGTGCAACAATAATAATATAAGTAAGCATGCAGCTGCAAAAACAGCAATAATATAAATAGGCATGCAATCTGAACAACAATAAATAAGTACGGATGCAGCTGAAACAACAAAATGATAAGATAAGTAGGCACACAACCATTACAAAAAAGTATATAAGTAGGCATGCAGCCACAGCAACAATAATATAAGTAGGCATGCAACTGGAAAAACAATACTATAAGTAGGCAGGCAACCTCAAGACCATTAATATCAGTAGACATGCAAACACTAAAACAATAATGTAAGTAGGCATGGAACCTAAACAACAATAATATAAATAGGCAAACAACCACAAAAACATCAATATAAATAGGCACTCAGCTAGAACAACAGCAATGTAACTAGGCACGCAACAACAATAACAAAACAATAAAATAAGCAGGCATGCAACCACAACAAGAACAAGAATATAAGTAGGCACACAACTGCAAATAACTGCAATAAGTGGGAGGTCTTGGCCGCTGGTGAAATGCTACTACTCTTGTAATTTTTTCACTTACCAGTGAGGTGGGGGGGGTGAGTCCCACCAGGGCTCTCACTTCTAGCTCCAAGCGCCCCGGTGTCCGGGTGCGACCTGCTCCAGGGTCAGTGTCAGGTGAGGAGTTTGACTGGGGAGGTATACCTGTCAAAGAGTAATGCAGGTGTCCTAAGGCAAGCGAATGGAGGACAGGAACCTCCTGTGGAGCAGAAGGGCAAAAGCTCACTTGATCTTGAATTTCAGTATGAATACAGATGGTGAAAACAGGGTCTCATGATCCTTCTGGCATTTTGGGTTTTAAGCAGGAGGTGTCAGAAAAATTACCTCGGGGATAACTAGCTTGTGGCAGCCAAGCGTTCCTACTGACTTTGGGTTTTGATCTTTCAATACTGGATTTGCCTATCATTGTGAAGCAGAATTCACCAAGCATAGGATTGTTCACTTACTCATAGGAGTGTGAGCTGGGATTAGACCGTCGGGAGACAGGTTAGTTTTACCCTACTGATGATGAGCAGCAGCAGCAACAATAATATAAGTAAGCACGCAACACCAAAAAGAATAAGTAGGCATGCAACCTCAAGAACATTAATATAAGTAGGCATGCAAATGCTAAAACAATAATATAAGTCAGCATGCAACCTCAGCAACAATAATATAAGCAATCATGCAGCTGCAACAGCAATAATATAAGTAGGCACACAACCACAAAAGCAACAGTAATATAACTAGAAATGCAACCTCAACAACATTAGTATACTTAGGGCTGCAACCGCAAAAACAACATGATAAATAGGCACATAATTAGAACAGAAATCGTGTAACTAGGCATGCAACAGCAACAACAAAACAATAAAATAAGTAGGCATGTAACAACAAGAATATAAGTAGGCACGCAAATGCAACAACAATAATATAAGTAGGTACACAGCCGCAAAAACAACAATGATATAAGTAGGCACGCAAGCTCAATATTAATGTAAGTAGGTATGCAACCACAAAAACAATATAAGTAGGCATGCAACCTCAGCAACAATAATGTAAGTAGGCACACAACCGCAATAAAAATAATACGAGTAGAGATGCAATGGCAAAAACAACAATAATATACGTAGGCATGCAGCCTCAACAACAATAATACAACTAGGCATGCAACAATAAAACAATAATATAAATAGGATCACAACCGCAACAACAATAAGATAAGTAGGCACGCAACTGCTACAACCAGTATTGTGTAAGTAGGACTACAACAGCACCACAATAATATAAGTAGGCAAGCTACCTAAAAACCTACAATAATATATGTAGACATGCTACCTCAACAACAATATAATTTGGCATGGAACCTCACCAACAACTAGATTAATATAACTAGGCACTCAACCGCAAGAACAACAATAATATAAATAGGCATGCAGTGGTAACAGCAATTATATAAGTAGGCACATAGCCTCAAGAACAATAATATAAGTAGGAACACAACCGGAGAAACATTAATACTAATGGGTAAGCAAGTGGAAGAACAATATAAGTAGGCATGCAACCGCAATAACAACAAGAATATAAGTAGGCATGCAACAATAACAATAGGAATAAAAGTCGGCATGCAACTGAAACAGCATTAATATAAGTAGGCATGCAGCCAAAAAAAGACAATAATATAAGCAGTCATGCAACTTCAACAACAATAAAATAATTGAGCATGTAGGCAAACCAACAATAATATAATTAGGCATGGAACTTCAACAACAGTAATTTAAGTAGGCATGCAATTGCAACAACAATAATATAAGTAGGCACTCAGCCTCAGCAACAATAATATAAGTAGGCATGCAGCCTCAATGAGAATGATAGAAGTAGGCATGCAACCACAACAGCAACAATGATATAAGTAGGCATGCAACCGCAACAAAAACAATAGTATAACTAGGCATGCTGCCACAACAAGAAAACAATAATATAAGTAGGCACACAACTGCAACAGCAATAAAATAAGTAGGTATGCAACTGCAACAACAAGAAGAATATAAGTAAGAATGCAACTGCAAACAACAACAATAATATATGTAGGTACGCAACCGCAAAAACTACAGTAGTATAAGTAGACACATAACCTCAACAGCAACAACATAATTAGGCACTCAACCTCAAGCACAACATGAGAAACATAACTAGGCATGCAAATCCAAGAACAAAGATAATATAAGTAGGCACCCAACGGCAAGAACAATAATATAAGTAGGCATGCATCCACAAGAACAACAATAATACAAGTAGGTACAGAATAGTAACAACAACAACAGTAATATAAGTAGGCACACAACTGCAACAGCAGTAATACAAAAAGGCAGGTAACCACAGCAACAATAATATAAGTAGTCACGCAAACTCATCAACAGTAAAAATAAGTGGCCTCTCGTTTGACACTCACGTTGCTAAAGTGGTTCGAAAGACCTTCTACATTGCCCATCTGATCATGAAGGGATTCACATCCAGATCAAGTGAGGTCATTGTTCCCCTGTACTCTTCACTTATCAGACCAATGATCGAGTACAATGCCCCATTCGGGATGTATCTCACCCGACACCTGCAGCAATTGGAGACCCCAAAAGTTCCTCACCAAAAGGATAAAGGGACTCCAAAACCTGTCATATACTGCCAGACTGAAGAAACTCCAACTCTATTCAGTTGCATACTGTCTGCTCAGAGGTGACCTGTGCCTGACATACAAGGCCATGACCAACCCAGAATTAATGGACATGCTCCACCTCAAAAAATCCAAATCCACCAGAACCACTAGAGCAAGTGACCTAAACCTTAGCATGGATATAAATAGGACATGCTGGAGGGATAGATTTATCACCCAGAGACTCCCCATGCTGTGGAATAAAATCCCGGTCCATGTGAGGCAGAGCACCTCGCTGGCTCTGTTCAAGAGAAATCTTGACCGGTGGATGGGAGATCGTAGGTTTACCCTGGAATCATCTCTGTGTCACTGCTGGACAGAGGCACAACAAACTAATGGGCACATTATTTCTAACATAAGGGGTGGCGTAAGCCCCATAACTTTGGGCTAGGCTTATAAATGCCTTAGGGCAGATAGCCTAGTATAAACCTATGAACCTATAAGTAGGCAGTGAACTGCAACAATAGGAATAAAATAAGTAGACATGCAACTGCAACAACAAACTATAGAAAGCACACAACGACAATAACAACAACAATATAAGAAGGCATGCAAAAGCAGCAACAACAATAAGTAGGCATGCAACTGCAACAAGAACAATAATGTAAATAGGCACGCAACCGGAACAAAAATAATAATATAACTTGGCACACAACCACAGCAACAACAGTAATATAAGTAGGCAGACAAACTCAACAAAAAACAATACAAATAGGCACGCAGCTGCAACAACAGCAATACAAGTAGGCATGCAACCACAATAACCATAAAATAGGTAGTAGGCACACAGTCGCAACAACAATAATATAAATAGGTATGCAACCGCAACAACAGCAATAATATAACTTGTCATGTAACTCCAACAACAATAATGTAAGTAGGCACGCAACCTCAACAAGAATAATGTATGTTGGCATGCAAATGCAACAGCAATAATGTAAGTAGGCACGCAACCTCAACAAGAATAATATATGTTGGCATGCAACTTCAACAACAATAATGTAAGTAGGCAGTCAACCTCAAAAGCAATAATATAAATAAGCATGCAACTGGAACAAGAACAGTGTAACTAGACACAACTGCAACAGCAAAAGAGTAAAATAAGTAGGCACTCAACAACAACAAGATTATAAATAAGCACTCATCCGCAACAACAATAATATAAGTAGGCAAACAACCGCAAAAACAACAATAATATAAGTGCAACCTCAACAACATTAATATAAGTAGGCATACAACTGCAACAACAATAATAGAAGTAGGCATGCAACTGCAAAAACAATAATATAAATTGTCGTGAAACATCAACAATAATAATATAAGTAGGCTCGCAACTGCACCAACAAGAAAATAACTAGGCATGCAACTGCAACAACCAGTGCAATATGAGTAGGAATGAAACCGCAACAACAACAATAATATAAGTAGGCAAGCAACCACAAACACAATAATAAAAATAGGCACGCAACTTCAACAACAATAATAATATAATTAGTCATGTAACCACAACAACAATATAAGTAGGCATGAAATCGCATCAACAATAATATATGTGGGAATGCAACCTCAACAAAAAATAACTAGGCACACAACTGCGACAACCAGTACAATCTAAGTAGGAATACATCCACAACAATAACAATACTATAAGTAGGCAAGCAGTCGCAAAAACAATAGTGTAAATAGGCACACAACTTCAACAATAATATAAATAGACACACAACTTCAACAATAATATAAATTAGGCATGCAACTTCAACAGCAACAATAAAATAAATAGGCATGCAAGCAGAACAAAATCAATAATATAAGCAGGCACACAACTGCAGCAACAAAAAGGCATGCAACCACAAAAACAATAACATAAGTAGGCATGCAAGCTCAACAACAATAATGTAAGTAGGCACTCAACCACAAGTAGGCACGCAGTTGAACAACTGTACAACAAAAGGATAATAGAAGTAGGCACAAAACCACAAGAAGAAGAATATAAGTAGGCATGCAGCCACAAAAACAACAATAATATAAGTAGGCATGTAATTTCAACATTAATATACGTAGACACGCAACTGCAAAAACAACAATAATACGAATAGGTACGCAACCAGAACAACAACAATGTAACTAGGCATGCAACAGCAACAAGAAAACAACATAATAAGAAGGCACACACAACAGCAACAAGAATATAAGTAGGCACACAACCACAAGAAGAAGAATATAAATAGGCATGCAACCACAAGTATAATATAAGTAGGTACACAACCACAAAAACAATAATAATATAAGTAGGCATGCAATCCCAGCAACAATAATATAAGTAGACATGCAACTGCAACAAAAATAATATGAGTAGGCAGACATCTACAAAAACAACAATAGTAGGCATGCAGCTGTAAAAACAATAGTAGGCATGCAGCATCAACAATAATATAAGTAGGCATGCGACAGCAACAAAAACAATAATGCAACTAGGCAGGCAGCTGCAACAACAAAACAATAATGTTAGTAGGCTTGCAGCCGCAACAACAATAAAATAAGTAGAAACACAACTTTATTACCCAGTACAGTATAAGTAGGAATGCAACTGCAACAACAACAATATACTTAGGCAAGCTACAGCAAAAACTGCAATAATATATGTAGACAATCAACCTCAACAACAACAATATAATTAGGCAGGCAACCTCAACAACAGCAAGACTAATATAAGCAGGCATGCAACTGCAAGAACAACAATAATATATATAGGCTTGCTACAACAACAGCATGTATAAGTAGGCACACAACCTCAACAACAATAATATAGGCACGCAACTGCAAAAACAACAATAATATAACTAGACATGCAAGTGGAACAACAATATAAGTAAGCCCACAACCACAACAACAAAACAATAATATAAGTAGGTACACAACATCAACAGCAGTAAAATATGTAGGCATGCAGCCACAACAACAATTATATAAGTAGGCATGGGACCACAACAACAGCAAGAGAATAAGTTGGCATGCAACCTCAGCAACAGTAATATAAGAAGGTATGCAACTGCAACAACAACAATAATATAAGAAGGCATGCAAATGCAACAATAACAATAATATAAGTGCGTCTATATTACCCGATTGAACTTTTAGGTTAGCAAATGCCTAAATGTTGAACTGGTAATATCGAAAAACTAAAACAGCGAACGACTGATTTAATGTAGAGAATGAATTTCCTCGTCCGCAAAAAAAAAATTAAACCAAAATAAAGTGGGGGGCTTCACCCCCCACACCCCCAATCTGAGAAGGCTGTGCCCCCACATCCCTCCTAACTAAATATACCAACTCCAAGATCATTCTACAGTGGGGAAAGGGGCAAAATCCGCATAATGGCTAAGGGAATTCTTTCCCTGCGTTAAATCGACCGTTCACGTTTTTTTGCTTTTGCTATTACCAGATTGACATTTAGGTATTCACTAACCTAAACATTTGATCAGACAATAGCAACCCATATAAGTATGGACAGAACAACCAGAACAATAATATAAGTAGACACACAACCGGAACAAAAACAATAATATAAGTAGGCATGCATAAGCAATAACAACAATAATATATGTAGGCATGCAACTCCAACAACAATAATCTAAGTAGGCATGCAACATCAACATTAATAATGTAAGTAGGCATGCCATGGCAACAAAAACAACAATGCAAATAGGCATACAACCTCAACAAGAATAAAATAAGTAGGTAAGTATGAACTGGCTCCCCACTTAAGCTCCATGTTCAATAATAGCCTCGCATAAAGCTTTGTGCCCACTGAATGGCACACAGCAACAGTTATCCCACTCCACAAAGGGGGAGCCACCACTGATCCTGGGAACTATCGACCTATTAGCCTGACGAGCCTGGTCTGCAAGGCCATGCAATGTTTCATCATGGGACTCATAAACAAAGACATTGGTAACCTCCAAACTCTGGATCCCACCCAGTTTGGGTTTGTGAAAGGCAGATCATGCTTCCTGAACCTGATCGACTTCTTTGAGGCAGTCACGAAAGCCATAGATGAGGGTAAGGTGGTTCACACAGCCTATCTTGACCTCGCCAAGGCTTTCGACACCACCACTCCCATTCTGGAATTATAGCTAAACTCACTAAACTAGGTATAAATCCCTACATCACAAGATGGGTTGCCAACTGGCTCACTGACAGAACCCACACTGTAAAAGTTGCAGACTCCAAATCTGACCTCAAAGCAGTGAAAAGTGGAGTACCACAGGGTTCTGTCTTGGGACCTCTCCTGTTTGGTATCTACTTCTCTGAAGTACAGGGTAACACAGAAGGCCTCTGGCTAATGAGGTTTACAGATGACTGCAAACTAGCAGCCATAGTCAAGTCCCCAAATGATGTGGACATCCTGCAGAAGGGCCTCGCTGAGACAGATGCCTAGTGTCAGAGCCATGGCCTCAAGATCAATGCCAAAAAGTGCAGTGTCATCTCCTTTGGTAAAAACTCTGTACCCATGAACTACCACATAGGCAGCAATCTACTTAACACCGAATGTGTGATAAGAGACCTTGGGACCCAGGTGGACAGTAGCCTCTCCTTTGATAGTCACATCGCCACAGTAGTCAGGATGTCCTTCTATGTGGCACACCTCATCATAAAAAGGTTCTCATCCAGGAAAAAAGAAGTCATTATTCCCCTCTACTCGACACTCATTAGACCCATTATAGAGTACGATGCCCCTTTTGGAATGTACCTCATAAGACATCTGCAGCAGCTGGAAAGGCCACAGAAGTACCTCACAAAGAGGATTACTGGCCTCAAACAAATGCCCTACACTGACTGCCTCAAAAAACTCCAGCTTTACTCCGTAGCATAACGCCTACTCCGAGGTGATCTCTGCCTAACATATAAAGCTATGTCAAACCCAGAGCTGTTGGACATGCTACACCTAAAGAAATCCCAATTCCTAAGAGCTACACGCTCTAGGGACCTAAACCT
This sequence comes from Protopterus annectens, assembly GCF_019279795.1. Lineage (NCBI taxonomy): Eukaryota > Metazoa > Chordata > Ceratodontiformes > Protopteridae > Protopterus > Protopterus annectens. Next base: position 1,142,200,973 of record NC_056735.1, read on the forward strand.
TGTCACCACAATAAACAGGACATGCTGGAGGTATAGATTCCTGTCCCAGAGACTTCCCATACTCTGGAACAGGCTACCCATCTATGTCAAGCAAAGTTCTTCATTAGCACTCTTCCAGAAAAATCTTGTTGAGTGGATGGGAAATAGGAAATACACCCCGGGGATGACTTCTGTGTCTCTACTCGACAGTGGCACAGGAAAATAACTTTCTTGGGTGGCATAAGCCAGGGAACCTTGTTGGCTAGGCTTACGTAGGCCCTTGGGCTGATAGCCTAGTATCTACCAATGAACCTTTGGAATGCAGCTGCAACAACAACAATAATATAAGTAGGCACATAACCAGAAAAGCAATAATAAAGCAGGAATGGAACTTCCAACAGTAGTAATAATATAATTAAGCATGCAACTTCAACAACAACAACAATAATATAATTAGGGACGCAACCACAATGACAAGGATATAAGAAGGCACGCAACTGCAAAAACAACAATAAGATAAGTACGCATGTAACCTCAATAACAATAATATAAGTAGGTTGTTGTTGTTGTCTTTCGGCTTTTCCCGGTTAGGGGTCACCACAGCGGATCTCCGGTCCGCTAATGATTGGCAGTAGATTTTCATGGTGCCGAGTTGCCAGCTCGATGCCCAACCTTCAACGAAGGCACGCCCATTCACACATGTCTTTCAGAATGCCACTCGACCCGCGGGGAGGACATGCAGACTCCATACAGAAGGCACTCCCCACACACTAGCTGAGAATCAAACGGGAGAACCTCTTGCTGTGAGGCAACAATGCTACCACTGCACCACCGCGGAAACTACAATAATAATAATATAAGTAGGTGCACAACCTAAATCACTACAACAATAATATATGTAGGCATGCAACCCAAGAGCACCAGAAATGTACGTAGGTATGCAACGTCAAAAACAATACTATAAAAAGGCACGCAACCTTAACAGTAAACCTCAGCAACAATAATATAACTAGGCTCCCAACTGCAATAACAATGATAAAAGTAGGCACACAACCACAACAGTGGTATAAGAAATCATTCAACAACAACAACGATATAAGTAGGGATGCAAAAAAATATATATCAGTAGGCATGCAATCACAACAACAATAATGTTAGTAAGTACGCAACTGCAAAAACAACACTAATATAAATAGGCAACCAATCCGAACAACAATATAATAGGCATGCAACTGCAACAACAAAATGATAATATAAGTAGGTATGCAACCACAACAAAAAGAATATAAGTAGGTACACAGCTGCAACAAAAATAATATAAGTAGGCACGCAACTGCAAAAGAAATAATATAAGTAGGCATGCAACCTCAAGACCTTTAATAAAAGTAGGCATGCAAACACTAAAACAACAATAATGTGAGTAGACATGCAACCACAAAAACAAGAATAATAAAAGTAGGCATGCAACCCCAACAAGATTAATATAAGAAGTCACGCAACAGCAAAAACACCAACTATATAAATAGGCACATAACAGGAAAAACAACAGTGTAACTAGGAATGCAACAGCAGCAACAAAATAAAATAAGTAGGCATGCAACCACAAGAACAACAAGAATATAAGCAGTCATGCAAACACAACATCAAAAACAATAATAATGTAAGTAGGCATGCAAACTCAACAACAATAATATAAGATAGCATGGACATGCAACAAAAATAATGTGAGTAGGCACGCAAATGCAAAAAACAACAATAATAAAAGTAGGCACTCAAATGCAGCAACAATAAAATAAGTAGCCATGGAACTGCAGCAAATAGTACAATATAAGTAGGAATGCAACCATAACAGTAATAATATAGGTAGACAAGCAACCTCAAAACAATAATATAAGTAGGCATGTAATGTCAACAACAACAATAATAATATAATTACGCACACAACCAGAACAAAATCAATAATATATGTAGACACACAACCACAGCAACAACAATAATAGGCATCCAAGCTGAAGAACATTAATATAAGTAGGCAGCAAAAACTAAAACAACAGTAATATAAGTAGGTATGCATCCTCAACAAGATTAATATAAGGAGGCATGAAACCGCAGAAACAGTTATATAAGTAGGCATGCAACCTCAACAACAGTAATGTAAGTAGGCACTGAACCGCAACAAAAATAATATGATTTGGCACACAACTGCAACAACAAAATGATAATATAAGTAGGCACGCACCCACAACAACAAAAATATAAGTAGGCAAGCATCCACAAAAACAACAATAACATAAGTAGGCATGTAAACTCACAGGAATTAATTTAAGTAGACACACAACTGCAAAAACAACAATAATATAAATAGGCACACAAGAGGAACAACAACATTGTAACTAGGCATGCAACAGCAATATAAGTAGGCTCACAATGGCAACAAAGGCAGAATGACTAGGTACACAACTGCAACAACCAGTACAATATAATTAGGAATGTAATCACAAGAACAATAATATAATTAGGCATGCAATTGCAACAACAATAACAATAATGTAAGTAGGCAGACAAGCAGGACAAAATCAGTAATATAAGTAGGCATGCAACTGCAACAACAACAATAATATAAATAGGCATGCAACTGCCACAACAATAAAGTAAATATGCAAGTAACCTCAACAACATCAGTAGGCATGCAATCACAAGAACAATAATATAAGTAAATACACAACTGCAAAAACAACAGTAACATAAGTAGGCATGCAACTGCAACAACAAAATGATAATGTTAATAGGCATGCAACCACAACAAAAAGAATGTAAGTAGGCATGCAACCTCAACAACAATATAAGTAGGCATGCAACTGCAAAAACTATAATATAAGCAGATATACAACCTCAATAACATTAATACAAATAGGGATGCAACCGTAAAACCAACAATATTATAAATAGGCATGCAACCAGAACAACAACAATGTAACCAGGCAAACAACAGCAGCAACAAAACAATAAAATAAGTAGGCACGCAACCACAGCAGCAAAAAGAATATAGGTAGGGAGGCAACCACAACAACAATAGTACAAGAAGGCACACAACCACAAAAACAACAATATTATTAGTAGGTATGCAACTAATATAAGTAGGCATGCAACTGCAAAAAGAACAATAATATAAATAGGCATGCAATTGGAACAACAACAGTGCAGTTAGGCATGCAACAGCAACAACAAAACAATAAAATAAGTAGACATGCAACCACAACAACAACAAAACTGTAAGTAAGCACACAACAGCAACAACAATAATTTAAGTAGGAACACAACCACAAGAACAACAATAAAATAAGTAGACATGCAACCACAACAAAAACAATAATATAACTAGGCACAGAGCTGCAACAACAAAACAATAATATAAGTAGAGTTGCAACTGCAACATGAATAAAATAACTAGGCATGCATCTGCAATAACCATTACAATACAAATGTAGGAATGCATCCGCAGCAACAACAATAAATTAAGTTGGCAAGCAACTGCAACAACAACAGTATAAGTAGACACACAAGCAGAACAAAATCAATAATATAAGTAGGCACACAACTGCAGTAACGATAATATAAGCAGACACACAACCGCAAAAACAATAAAATAAGCAGGTATGCAATCTCAGGAAGTTTAATACAAGTAGGCATGCAAACGCGAAAACAACAATAAAGTAAATAGGCATGCAATCTTAAGAAGTTTAATATAGGCATGCAAATGCTAAAACAATAATAATGTAAGTAGGCATGCAACCTCAACAACAATAATATAAGTAGGTATGCAACTGCAGCAACAATAATATAAGTAGATATGCAACCAGAAAAATAAGAATAATATAAGTAGGCATGCAACCACAAAAATACCAACAATATAAATAGGCGCACAACATGAACAACAAAAGTGTAACTAGGTATACAACAGCAGCAACCAAACAATAAAATAAGTAGGTATGCAACCACAACAGCAAAAAGAATATAAGTAGGCAAGCAACCACAACAAGATTAATATAAGAAGCCACGCAACAGCAAAAACACCAACTATATAAATAGGCACATAACAGGAAAAAACAACAGTGTAACTAGGAATGCAACAGCAGCAACAAAATAAAATAAGTAGGCATGCAACCACAAGAACAACAAGAATATAAGCAGTCATGCAAACACAACATCAAAAACAATAATAATGTAAGTAGGCATGCAAACTCAACAACAATAATATAAGATAGCATGGACATGCAACAAAAATAATGTGAGTAGGCACGCAAATGCAAAAAACAACAATAATAAAAGTAGGCACTCAAATGCAGCAACAATAAAATAAGTAGCCATGGAACTGCAGCAAATAGTACAGTATAAGTAGGAATGCAACCATAACAGTAATAATATAGGTAGACAAGCAACCTCAAAACAATAATATAAGTAGGCATGTAATGTCAACAACAACAATAATAATATAATTACAAACACAACCAGAACAAAATCAATAATATGTGTAGACACACAACCACAGCAACAACAATAATATAAGTAGGCATCCAAGCTGAAGAACATTAATATAAGTAGGCAGTAAATGTTAAAACAACAATAATATAAGTAGGCATGCATCCTCAACAAGATTAATACAAGGAGGTATGAAACTGCAGAAACAATAAAAGTAGGCATGCAACCTCAACAACAGTAATGTAAGTAGGCACTGAACCAACAAAAATAATATGATTTGGCACACAACTGCAACAACAAAATGATAATATAAGTAGGCACGCACCCACAACAACAAAATATAAGTAGGCAAGCATCCACAAAACAACAATAACATAAGTAGGCATGTAAACTCACAGGAATTAATTTAAGTAGACACACAACTGCAAAAACAACAATAATATAAATAGGCACACAAGAGGAACAACAACATTGTAACTAGGCATGCAACAGCAATATAAGTAGGCTCACAATGGCAACAAAGGCAGAATGACTAGGTACACAACTGCAACAACCAGTACAATATAACTAGGAATGTAATCACAAGAACAATAATATAATTAGGCATGCAATTGCAACAACAATAACAATAATGTAAGTAGGCAGACAAGCAGGACAAAATCAGTAATATAAGTAGGCATGCAACTGCAACAACAACAATAATATAAATAGGCATGCAACTGCCACAACAATAAAGTAAATACGCAAGTAACCTCAACATCAGTAGGCATGCAATCACAAGACCAATAATATAAGTAAATACACAACTGCAAAAACAACAGTAACATAAGTAGGCATGCAACTGCAACAACAATATGATAATGTTAATAGGCACGCAACCACAACAAAAAGAATGTAAGTAGGCATGCAACCTCAACAACAATAATATAAGTAGGTATGCAACTGCAGCAACAATAATATAAGTAGATATGCAACCAGAAAAATAAGAATAATATAAGTAGGCATGCAACCACAAAAATACCAACAATATAAATAGGCGCACAACATGAACAACAAAAGTGTAACTAGGTGTACAACAGCAGCAACCAAACAATAAAATAAGTAGGTATGCAACCACAACAGCAAAAAGAATATAAGTAGGCAAGCAACCACAACAAGAATAATATAAGAAGGCACACAACTGCAAAAACACCAACTATATAAATAGGCACATAACAGGAAAAACAACAGTGTAACTAGGAATGCAACAGCAGCAACAAAATAAAATAAGTAGGCATGCAACCACAAGAACAACAAGAATATAAGCAGTCATGCAAACACAACATCAAAAACAATAATAATGTAAGTAGGCATGCAAACTCAACAATAATATAAGATAGCATGGACATGCAACAAAAATAATGTGAGTAGGCACGCAAATGCAAAAAACAACAATAATAAAAGTAGGCACTCAAATGCAGCAACAATAAAATAAGTAGCCATGGAACTGCAGCAAATAGTACAATATAAGTAGGAATGCAACCATAACAGTAATAATATAGGTAGACAAGCAACCTCAAAACAATAATATAAGTAGGCATGTAATGTCAACAACAACAATAATAATATAATTACGCACACAACCAGAACAAAATCAATAATATATGTAGACACACAACAACAGCAACAACAATAATAGGCATCCAAGCTGAAGAACATTAATATAAGTAGGCAGCAAAAACTAAAACAACACTAATATAAGTAGGTATGCATCCTCAACAAGATTAATATAAGGAGGCATGAAACCGCAGAAACAGTTATATAAGTAGGCATGCAACCTCAACAACAGTAATGTAAGTAGGCACTGAACCGCAACAAAAATAATATGATTAGGCATACAACTGCAACAACAAAATGATAATATAAGTAGGCACGCACCCACAACAACAAAAATATAAGTAGGCAAGCATCCACAAAAACAACAATAACATAAGTAGGCATGTAAACTCACAGGAATTAATTTAAGTAGACACACAACTGCAAAAACAACAATAATATAAATAGGCACACAAGAGGAACAACAACATTGTAACTAGGCATGCAACAGCAATATAAGTAGGCTCACAATGGCAACAAAGGCAGAATGACTAGGTACACAACTGCAACAACCAGTACAATATAACTAGGAATGTAATCACAAGAACAATAATATAATTAGGCATGCAATTGCAACAACAATAACAATAATGTAAGTAGGCAGACAAGCGGGACAAAATCAGTAATATAAGTAGGCATGCAACTGCAACAACAACAATAATATAAATAGGCATGCAACTGCCACAACAATAAAGTAAATACGCAAGTAACCTCAACAACATCAGTAGGCATGCAATCACAAGAACAATAATATAAGTAAATACACAACTGCAAAAACAACAGTAACATAAGTAGGCATGCAACTGCAACAACAAAATGATAATGTTAATAGGCACGCAACCACAACAAAAAGAATGTAAGTAGGCATGCAACCTCAACAACAATATAAGTAGGCATGCAACTGCAAAAACTATAATATAAGCAGATATACAACCTCAATAACATTAATACAAATAGGGATGCAACCGTAAAACCAACAATATTATAAATAGGCATGCAACCAGAACAACAACAATGTAACCAGGCAAACAACAGCAGCAACAAAACAATAAAATAAGTAGGCACGCAACCACAGCAGCAAAAATAATATAGGTAGGGAGGCAACCACAACAACAATAGTATAAGAAGGCACACAACCACAAAAACAACAATATTATTAGTAGGTATGCAACTAATATAAGTAGGCATGCAACTGCAAAAAGAACAATAATATAAATAGGCATGCAATTGGAACAACAACAGTGCAGTTAGGCATGCAACAGCAACAACAAAACAATAAAATAAGTAGACATGCAACCACAACAACAACAAAACTGTAAGTAAGCACACAACAGCAACAACAATAATTTAAGTAGGAACACAACCACAAGAACAACAATAAAATAAGTAGACATGCAACCACAACAAAAACAATAATATAACTAGGCACAGAGCTGCAACAACAAAACAATAATATAAGTAGAGTTGCAACTGCAACATGAATAAAATAACTAGGCATGCAACTGCAACAACCATTACAATACAAATGTAGGAATGCATCCGCAGCAACAACAATAAATTAAGTTGGCAAGCAACTGCAACAACAACAGTATAAGTAGACACACAAGCAGAACAAAATCAATAATATAAGTAGGCAAACAACTGCAGTAACAATAATATAAGCAGACACACAACTGCAAAAACAATAATATAAGCAGGTATGCAACCTCAAGAAGTTTAATGCAAGTAGGCATGCAAACGCTAAAACAACAATAAAGTAAGTAGGCATGCAACCTTAAGAAGTTTAATATAGGCATGCAAATGCTAAAACAATAATAATGTAAGTAGGCATGCAACCTCAACAACAATAATATAAGTAGGTATGCAACTGCAGCAACAATAATATAAGTAGATATGCAACCAGAAAAATAAGAATAATATAAGTAGGCATGCAACCACAAAAATACCAACAATATAAATAGGCGCACAACATGAACAACAAAAGTGTAACTAGGTAAACAACAGCAGCAACCAAACAATAAAATAAGTAGGTATGCAACCACAACAGCAAAAAGAATATAAGTAGGCAAGCAACCACAACAAGAATAATATAAGAAGGCACACAACTGCAAAAACAATACTATAAGTAGGCATGCAACTTCAACAAGATTAATATAAGTAGGCACTCAACTGCAAAAAGAACAATAATATAAGTAGGCATGCAACCAGAACAACAACAGTGTAATTAGGCATGCAACAATAAAACAATAAAATAAGTAGGCATGCAACCATAACATCAACAAAACTATAAGTAAGCACACAACAGCAACAACAATAATTTAAGTAGGAACACAACCACAAAAACAACAATAATATAAGTAGGCATGCAACCTCAAGGTTAATATAAGTAGGCATGCAACCACGAAAAACGCCAACAATATAAAAAGGCATGCAACAGGAACAACAACAGTGTAACTAGGCATGCAACAGCAGCAGCAAAACAATAAAATAATTAGGCCGGAACCACAACAACAAAAATATAAGTAGTCAATCAACCTCAAGAACAATAATATACATAGAAACACAACCGCAAAAACAACAATAATATAAGTAGGAATGCAACCTCAACAACATTAATATAAGTAGGCATGCAACCACAAAACAATAATATAAGTAGGCATGCAAACTCAACAACAGTAATATAAGTAGGCATGCAAATGCAACAAAAATAATTTGAGTAAGCATGCAGCTGCAAAAACAATAATATAAGTAGCCTCAACATTAATAAAAGTAGGCATGCAACCACAACAGCAACAATAATATAAGTGGCATGCAACCACAACAAAAACAATAATACAACTAGGCACACAGCTGCAACAACAAAACAATAGTGTAAGTAGGCTCCCAACTGCAACAACAATAAAATAAATAGGCATGCAACCACAACATTTATATAAGTAAGCAAACAACTGCAAAACAACAGTAATATAAGTAGGCATGCAACTTCAACAAGATTAATATAAGTAGGCATGCAAACACAAAAACAATAATATTAGTATGCATGCAGCCTCAACAAGAGTAATGTAAGTAGGCACTCCACCGCAACAAAAATAATATGAGTTGAAATGCAGCTGCAACAACAAAATGATAAAATAAGTAAGAATGCAACCACAACAACAACTATATACATAGGGATGCAACAACAAAAACAACAATAATAATAAGTAGTCATGTAAACTCAACAACATTAATATTAATATGCATGCAATCGCAAAAACAATAATAATATAAATAGGCATACAAAAGGAACAGCAGCAATATAACTAGGCACACAATAGCACAACAAAACCCTAAAATAAGGAGGCACACAACCACAACATCAAGAATATAAATAGGCATGTAACCGCAAGTATAATATAAGTAGGTACACAACCACAAAAACAATAATAATAATATAATTAGTCATGCAATCCCAGCAACAATAATATAAATTGGCATGCAACTGCAACAAAATATATATGAGTAGGCACACATCTACACAAACAACAATAATATAAGTAGGCATGCAGCCACAACAGCAATAATATAAGTAGGAACGTAACCGCAACATCAGCAGTAATATAAGTAGGCATGCAGCCATAGCAACAATAGTATAAGTAGGCATGCACCTGCAAAAACAATAATATAAGTAGGTATGCAGCCTCAACAGGTATAAGTAGACTGGCTTAAGGACAGAAGCCACAGGGTTAGAGTTGCTGGCGCTATGTCAGACTCTAAGCCAGTCACAAGTGGTGTCCCACAGGGCTCAGTCCTTGGCCCCCTATTGTTCGGCATCTACTTCTCAGAAGTACAGGCCAACATGGGAGGACTTTGGCTGACAAAGTTTGCTGACGACTGCAAACTGGGCGCCATAGTGGAAAGTGCATCGGACACGGATATCCTTCAGAAGGGACTCACGGAAACAGATAGCTGGTGCCAGAGCCATGGCCTGAAGTTAAACGCCAAAAAATGTGTAGTCATACCCTTCGGGAAAAACAAGGTAACCCCAAGCTACCATATAGGTGGCAATCCACTAAGCACAGAAGAGGTTATCAGGGACCTGGGGACCCAGGTTGACAGTGGCCTTTCTTTGACACTCACGTTGCTAAAGTGGTTAGAAAGACCTTCTACATTGCCCACCTGATCATGAAGGGATTCACATCCAGATCTAGTGAGGTCATTGTTCTCCTGTACTCTTCACTTATCAGACCAATGATCGAGTACAATGCCCCATTCGGGATGTATCTCACCCGACATCTGCAGCAATTGGAGAGACCCCAAAAGTTCCTCACCAAAAGAATAAAGGGACTCCAAAATCTGTCATATGCTGCCAGATTGAAGAAACTCCAGCTCTATTCAGTCGCATACCGTCTGCTCAGAGGTGACATGTGCCCGACATACAAGGCCATGTCCAACCTGGAATTAATGGACATGCTCCACCTCAAAAAATCCAAATCCACCAAAACCACTAGAGCAAGTGACTTAAACCTTAGCACAGATATAAATAGGACGTGCTGGAGGGATAGATTTATCACTCAGAGACTCCCTATGCTGTGGAACAAAATCCTGGTCCATGTGAGGCAGAGCACATCGCTGACTCTGTTCAAGAGAAATCTTGACCTGTGGATGGGAGATCGTAGGTTTACCCCGGGAATCATCTCTGTGTCACTGCTGGATAGAGGCACACCAAACTAATGGGCACAGTATTTTTTCATATAAGGGGTGGCGTAAGCCACAAAAATTTGTGCTAGGCTTATAAATGCCTTAGGGCAGATAGCCTAGTATAAACCTATGAACCTATACAACATTAACAATAATATAAGTAGGCTTGCGACAGCAACAAAAACAATAATGCAACTAGGCATGCAGCTACAACAACAAAACAATAATATAAGTAGGTTTGCAGCCACAACAACAATAAAATAAGTAGGAACACAACTTCATCAACCAGTACAGTATAAGTAGAAATGCAACTGCAACAACAATAATATACTTAGGCAAGCTACAGTAAAAACTACAATAATATATGAAGACACTCAGCTTCAACAACAACAATATAATTAGGCAGGCAACCTCAACAACAGCAAGACTGATATAACTAGGCATGCAACCGCAAGAACAATGATAATATAGATAGGCATGCAACAGTAACAACAATTATTATAATAAGTAGGCACAGAACGTCAACAACAATAATATAGGCATGCAACTGCAAAAACGACAATAATATAAATAGACATGCAAGTATAGCAACAGTATAAGTAGGCACACAACCACAATAACAAAACAATAATATAAGTAGGCACGCAACCTCAAAAATAGTAAAATATGTAGGCACACAGCCACAACAACAATTATATAAGTAGGTATGGGCCCTCGACAACAGCAAGAAAATAAGTCAGCATGTAACCTCAGGAATAGTAATATAAGAAGGCATGCAACCGCAACAACAGCAATAATATAAGAAGGTGTGCAAATGCAATAATAACAATAATATAATTGCGTCTATATTACCCGATCAAACTTTTAGGTTAGCAAATACCTAAACGACGAACTGGTAATATCGAAAAAGTAAACCAGCGAACGGATGATTTAATGTAGAGAATGAATTCCCTCGGCAGTAAAAAAAAATTTTTAAACCAAATGAAGTGGGAGGCCGTGCCCCCCACACCCCTCTAACTAAATATACCAACTCCGAGATCATTCTACAGTGGGGAAAGGGGCAAAATCCCCATAACGGCCAAGGGAATTATTTCCCTGCGTTAAATCGTCCGTTTGCATTTTTTTGCTTTCACTATTACCAGAACAGCGTTTAGGTATTTGCAAACCTAAACATTTGATCAGGTAATAGGAACCCATATAAGTATGGACAGAACAATAATATAAGTAGGCACACAACCGGAACAAAAACAATAATATAAGTAGGCATGCAAACACAATAACAACAATAATATATGTAGGCATGCAACTGAAACAACAATAATCTAAGTAGGCACACAGCATCAACATCAATAATGTAAGTAGGCATGCCATGGCAACAAAAACAACAATACAAATAGGCATACAACCTCACCAAGAATAAAATAAGTAGGTACACAACTGCAACAGCAACAAGAAGAATATAAGTAGGAATGTAACTGCAACAATAATATAAGTAGGTACATAACCAGAAAAGCAATAATAAAGTAGGGACACAACTTCAACAATAGTAATAATATAATTAAGCATGCAACCTCAACAACAACAATAATATAATTAGGGACACAACTACAACAACAAGGCAATAAGAAGGCATGCAACTGCAAAAACAACAATAAGATAAGTAGGCATGCAACCTTAATAACACCTAAATCACCACAAAGATAATATATGTAGGCATGCAACTGCAAGAGCACCAGAAATGTAAGTGGGTATGCAACCTCAAAAACAATAATATAAAAAGGCATGCAACATTAACAGTAAACCTCAACAATAATATAACTAGGCACCCAACTTCAATAACAATGATAAAAGTAGACACACAACCACAACAACAGTGGTATAAGAGGGCATTCAACAACATCAACAATGATATAAGTAGGGATGCAAAGAAAAAAAAAGATAAGTAGGCATGTAACCACAACAGCAACAACCAAGAACAATAATATAAGTAGGCACACTACTGCAAAAACAACAATAATATAAGTAGCCATGCAACCTCAACAACAAATAATATAAGTAGGCATGCAGCTACAACAACAGCAGCAATGCAAGTTGGCATGCAATGGCAACTACCATAAAATAGATAAGCACACAGCCAGAACAATAATATAAATAGGTATGCAACCACAACAACAACAATATAAGTAGGCATACAACTGCAACAACAATAATATAAGTAGGCATGCATCTTCAACAAGACTAATATAAGTAAGCACACAACTGCAAGAACAATAATATAAGTAAGCAGTCAATCACAAAAATAACAATAATATAAGTAGGCATGCAACTCAACAACAATAATATAAGTCGTCATGCAACTGCAACAACAATAATTTAAATAGACATGTAACCTCAACAATATCATACCAACTATATCAACTATCGTTCCAAAATACAAAAATAATACTCATACCACCATAAACCAACACCAATGAGTTTACTGACTAGAATACCCCTTTTTTAGATCACCTGAAATACTAGTAAACCAATTTACTTCAGTGACTTTCTCTTAAACAAAGTATACTAATCAATATTTAATCCTTAAGAAACTTCCAGAAGGCAAAAGTATAATCTCCTTCATATTGTACTGAATATACTGTGTGTCATGATTGTTTATATTGAATGTCTTTAAGTTCTCCATTTATATACTGTGCAAGTTATATTGTCATTTATTGTCACTGCATAATGGCATTGTACTCTGCATATTTCTATGACTAAGAAATGCTGTTTATATTTGTATGGTTTCTTATTACTGTAAATGTTGTCTTGTTGTATAATAATTTTTGTTTAGCTGTTTACTATAGGAATTTTTAATTTGTTACTGGGGCTTTTCTTCCCAGGCCTCCATGGAAAATGGGTTATTCTGACCCAGTGGACTTTCTTGGTTAACAATTATCAATAAATAAATAGGCATGCAACCCGAACAACAACAATATAAGTAAACACGCAACTGCAACAACAAAACAATAATATAAGTAGGCACTCAACCACAAGAACAAGAATATAAGTAGGCACATAGCTGCAGCAACAATAATATAAGTAGGCATGCAACCACAAAAACAACCAGTAGACATACAACCTCAACAACATTAATATAAGTAGACATGCACCCACAAAAAGAACAATAATATAAATAGGCATGCAACCAGAACAACAACAATGTAACTAGGCACACAACAGCAACAACAAAACAATAAAATAAGTAGGCATGCAATCACAACAACAACAAGAATATAACTAGACATGCAACCACAACAAGCAACAACAAAAATATAAGTAGGTACACAACTGCAAAAACAACAATAATATAAGTAGGCATGCAACCTCAACATTAATATAAGTAGGCATGCAACCACAAAAATAATAATATAAGTAAGCATGCAACCTCAACAATAATATAAGTAGGCACACATCTGCAACAAATGTAATATGAGTAGGCATGCAGCTGCAAAAACAACAATAATATAAGTAGGCGTGCTGCCTCAACAACATTAATAAAAGTAGGCACGCAATAGCAACTGCAACAATAATATAAATAGGCATGCAACCACAACAAAAACAATAATACAACTAGGCACGCAACTGCAACAACAAAACAATAATGTAAGTAGGCTCACAACTACAACAACAATAAAGGAAGTAGGCACGCAACTGCAACAATCAGTACAATATAAGTAGGAATGCAACCGCAACAACAATAATATAAGTAGGCAGTCATCCACAAAAACAATAATATAAGTAAGCACACTACTTCACCAACATCTTATATGTGTTTGCCATGACCTGTACACTGTTATTGTGGGTATTTCTATAATAATTGCCTTTAGTTTCCCTTAATTATGTAAAGTAATATTGATGGTGAAGTCCCTTGGTCATAAATCAATTTTGTCCTAGGATTTCTAAAAGCATTTTCCAATGTTTCTGATAGTAAGATAGTTTTTTTGGCTTCTTATAATTAATTTGCTGGCTAATAAGTATTTTATAGCCACTCCTTTAAATTATTCCCATGTGATTTTACTTCTATCTAACCAATTTTGGGCTATATATGATTTGATCATTGCACACAATGTGACTATAATGTGTTTATTTTCATATGAGAAATTATTAGGGAATATATGTAAAATTGACATTTCCCATGACAGGGTAGATTTGGTGTATCCCTTTTTTTCTAACTTGGTTCTTAGTGAACACCACAGCTTGTAAATATTTTTACAGGTCCAAAAAATATGAAGGGTGTCAGCAGCACTGTTTTGGCATATGGTACAATAAGGGGAGTGGGAGGGATTAATTTTGCTCAGAAAAAGTGGTGTGTGATACGTATTGTTATTGATCATAATTTGGGTATAAATTCATTTTTTAAGGGGAGATAATTTCGAAGTAAGTTCAATAGCATCAGATTTTTGTTCATCAGTTATCTTATTATTTTTCTCTTCCCAAAATTTGGAATATAGAATTGCATCTTGAGATCTAATTTTTCTTATTAATCTATATGTATTTGATAACATTTTAGATCTCGGCAGTAGCAGGTTAATAATTTGTTGATATACCTGCATGTCTTGGTTGTCTATTTTGACACTCATAGTAATTGTGTTGATCAGGTATATTAATTGATTGATTATGGTATTATCGCTTTTATTTACTTCAAGTTTTTGTCTAATATTGTCAGCTGAGAAACTTTTGATCTGGTATAGGTCCCATATAGTGATATTTTTAATTTTTGGATACTGATTCAGGTTTAATATAGTATTGTTTAATTTAATATTAGGATTAAGGTGTACTGGCTGTCCCAATACCAAAGTATCTTTAAGATTTAGGGAGGCTACCAGCTTTTGAAATATTACTGTGTTTCTTATTATTATGGGATGAACCTTAAAATGCTTTAAAGTCTTAGAATTTAAAAAGGGTACTGCTCTAGGGTTTAAATTGCATAAGATTATATGGTTGTAATATATTTTAATCCATAGTGGATACCATGCTTTGTTGGATGGTTCAAAATTTGCTATTTGTATAATTCGACTAGCGTTTAGTATGTTGAAGTATGTTTGGAATTCAGGTAGGCCTAGGCCCCCTTTTTGTTTGGGTAATGTTAATTTAGTGTATTTTATTCTTGTACATTTTGGATGCCAAATAAACTTTCCTAGTAGTGTTTCAAGTTTGTAGAAGAAGTTTTTTGGTATATTTTGGTTAATAGCAGTAAAATGAAACAATAGTCTTGGAAGAATATTCATTTTAACTATGGCCGCCTTAGCTAGTGGAGATAGATTGAGGTTTAACCATCTCTTAGTGTCTTCAGTGATGTTAGACCAGGTTTTAAACAAGTTGTTTTTAGTCATGTCAGATTGGGGGTGAATGAACATAATACCCAGATATTTGAGATTATAATTGACTTTAATTTCAGTTTCAGGGAAATAGAATTCCTTATGTCCTAGAGTATTCATAGGGTATATGATGGATTTATTAGGGTTAATCATATAATTAGATATTTTTGAGAATTTTTCAATGGAGTTTAGTATCTTATTCAAATCAGTATTAGGGAATTCAAAATAAATGTTAAGATCATCAGCAAAAGCTGTATACTTTATTGGGACTTTGGAAATATTCATAATATGGTGGTAAGTTCTTTGTGATATTTTAAGCAGCAGAGGTTCTGTGTATATATTGAACAGGTAAGGTGATTGTGGGCATCCTTGCCTTGTACCGTTCACTATTTGAATAGGCTTGGATTGCTTTTTATGTACAGATAGTGTTGTTGTGGCATTTTTGTATAAAGCCCTAACCATCTTTATATAGCCCTCAGGAATACTAAATTTCTTGAGTATATTTAATAAAAAATCAAAATTTACTCTATCAAAAGCTTTGGTTGCATCTACTGACAGTGCATTGCTAGGGCATTTATCATTCACTTTTAAACTAATGATTGAATCAATAGTAAGTGTGTTGTCATATATTTGTCTGTTGTTCATAAAGCCTAGTTGCTCAGAAGATATAATGTGAGGTAGAATGTTTTGATTCTACTAGCTAGTATTGTAGAAAGAATTTTAATATCAATATTTATGAGTGCTATCAGCCTGTAGTTATTTGGGTTTGATGCATCAGATTTGGGTTTTGGTATAAATATAGTTTTTGAGTTATTGATATATAGGTCTTTGGTACCATACTTTATTATGTATCTGTATACTTTCAGTAGTATAGGAGCTAACCGTTTCTTGAAAGTCTTGTAAAGTTCCGCCACTTAACCATAAGGCCCTGGTGATTTACCTGGTTTCAACTTATTTACAGCAGCAGTGATTTCTTCTACACTTAAGGGAGCTTTAAGATTATTTATTTGTGTCTCATTCAGTACTGGAAATTGTAACTCTTCGGTAAATTGATGAAATAATGACTCATTAAACTAGTCTTGGGGGCCATATAGTTTTTGGTATATCTCTTCAAAAGCTGCAATGATCTCTTCATCTGTCTCTAAAGGCTTGTTATTACAATTTAGTTGCTTTATTTTAGTAGGAGGATTCTTAATGTTTATGATTCTTGCCAGTGCTTTTGAGTGCGATTGAGCCCATTTGGCATATTTGTGGAGGAGTTTAATTTCATTGATTGAGTACTGTTGTGTTTGAATTTCACATAGTTGTCCTTGTAGTTTAACCATTTGACTTTCAAGTACTGGTAAATAATTTATTTGCAGTTCTGACTCTATATTTTTTAATTTTGATTCTATTAATATGACTTTTTCTCCGTTTAATTTTTTATAGAAAGCAGCTTTTTGAATTAATATACCCCTAATAGTGGCTTTTGCAGCTTGCCATTGAATGTTTTATGGTATATCTACTACTTCTAGGTTGTTATAAGTTTTGGTAAGAATGTCTGTGATAGTTTGTGAAACATCTTTAAGCTTTAGTAAGTTAGTATTTAACATCCAGTTCATAACTGTTTGGGGTCCTTGTACTGCACTCACCAACTTTGCATGATCCGATATTGTCCTAGTTTCACTATTGTATGTAACTGTATTATTTAATAAGATTTCAGATATTAAAAATACATCTATCCTAAACCAAGACTTGTGATATGGTGAATAATAAGGGAATTTACTAGTAGTTATACTATTTCTGTAGTTTTCAAATGGGTCAGCTAACTTAAAATCTTCCATTATTTCAGATATTAGTGTAGTAAGCTGAACTGATTGCTTGTTATTCTTATTTGTCCTATCAAGTTCTGGATTAATTAACATATTCTAGTCACCTCCTATGATATAGAAGTAATTAGATAGTTCTCTAAGATTCTGTATATCTCGTATAAATAAGTTATTTGATGCAAACATGGAGCATAAACATTCAGGACTAAGGTTTTTTAAACGGTAGCAGTTCGCAAGTAAAATAACATCATCTACCATTTGGGCCACAGCTACCTTTCCATATATTACCATCAAAAGATTTTTTAACTACTATGGCAACTCCCCTAGAAGCCGTACTGTCACCAGCAGCAGCAATATATTTCACCCATTTTTTTTTTGTATCTTTCTCCCATTGCTCTTTCAACATATGCGTTTCTTGTATGAAAGTTATCTCTGCCTTAGATTTAAAAATTAAGTGCATTAATAGATTCTTTTTTTTCTTACCTTGTAAGCTCTTTACATTCCATGAATCCACAGATATCATCTAAAGGGTATAATATACAGATTGCTGGCTTTCAGAATAAGTGGATATATATATATATATATATATATATATATATATATATATATATATAGGGACAAAATAACATTTCAAAATTATTAGAATTTTTTTGTATATATCAATGGTGTGGATATAAGTGTAACATCACTCCCTTTCAGAACCCCCCCCCGTGCATACCCACGCTAGCCTACTACCTGAAAGAGAGGTAAAAGGAGTATTAACAACTATAATACAAAAGGTTTCTGTCATTCTAAGTCCCAGCAATAAAACATCACACATAACAGCATGCCCACACAAATCATGTATAAAAGATATGCATTCTAACCCTTTGTTCATTTGAAAATAATTAAGCTGAGCATATTTTAACTGAAATTTATATATCTAGCTTAATAGGCAAATAGCATTCTAATCAAAATATAGTACATAGCAAACTATCGCGTTTTAATTGTGTGCACATATAGAAGAGTAATAACATACACAACTGATTTTACCTTAATATAGTTTTGTCAATGTTTGCATGTTCCTTGTTATGCTGGTCATACGTACATTCCTTTTATATATATATATATATATATATATATATATATAGCAGTTCTTTTACTTGTTGGGTCTGCATTTATTGCTACAATTATATCCCTGGGTGTCCATTTATCATATAAGAATCGAGCATATATACAAAAAAAAAAACAGCATTGTGATCATAAAATAAAGAGAATATGAGACAGAAAAGCAAAGAATCCCTATATATTCTTTGCTGTACAAGATTGGTATGCTTACACTTGATGCATACTTATTTTAAAGCTTAAGAAAGCATATTTTAACACTATGTAAAACAACACAAACATAACTACAATTATTTGCTTTTCCTAGTATGGGCTGAGTATTTATTGCAGTTGCAATAGCTGCTACAGTTTTTAACCCAGAAGATTTTATTACTCCAGCTTGTATATATCCAGGAAGGAACAAGTAACAAGAAAAAAAAAAAAAGCAGCACCTATATATTACCATTTGTATATAATCAATTAACCTGTGGTACTATTTCTAGGCTAGACTTACCTTCCATACACCATATACACGAGAATCTTCACTTTTTGAGTCAGGAAAAAGTAAATCAACAGGTATTCTGTTATGTGAGAGCCTTACTTTCATTTTAATTTGCAAACACTGGTTTTCTGAGATGTTTTCGGCTTGAATGGATACCATAGTTTTTTCCTTTGAACTCAGCTTGCTTAATTTTCCTGATTCATGGTTACAAAGGATTCTGGGTAATGTAGTTAATTCGTGACCGTGTGGAGTGCCCAAATGAAAAACAATGAATCCAAGCAGAAGACGGGTATTTTCGGTATTTTACCTTGTCATTGAGAGAATTAGTATGCCAAAAATACACAGAAGCATATAATCTTTGTATTAGGAGCCTATTTGTGTAAAAAAAAAAAAAAAAAAAAAAAAAACTTCATGGCAGTTCTTTAAAGGCTTTGAGAAAAGCTGTTTTTGCTTCTTCTTTATTTTTAACTGCATAATTTAAGCCATTGTATTGAAATTGCAGAGTTGCTGGGTATTTCATTTGGAATCTAATAGTTTTGCTTACTAAGTAAGTGCAGTATGCTGAAAGAGCTTATCTTAACTGTTTTATCTGTAGAGGCAGATCCTGAGCAAAGGTTATCTTGCAGCCATTCCATAGAATATGTTTCCTTTTTTTTTTGCAGCTTGAATTATTTCTTGAGCATGTGCAGCATTTAGAATTCTTACATATATTTGCCTGGGGGGCATCCAGGGTCTGATATTTTCTCAGAGCACTGTGTATTCTTTCAATAACAATTTTTTGGGATAGTTCTTTATTTTCAAGAAGGAGACTGAAGATTTCCTTTGCTACATTAGCTAGCTGTGACTGTTCATATTTTTCTGGGATGCCTCTGATCAATACATTATTTCTCCTTGCTCTAGCTTCCAGATCAATCAGTTTTTGTTGTATTTCTTTGACTGAATTTTCAGTGATGGAAGAAGCTTTCTGTATTTCTTCTATCTTTGTCTCATTACTCGGTATTCTAGCCTCATTTTTGTCCAGTCTGGTTATCATTTGATCCAAGTTATTGCCAAACGCTGTAAGTTTTGAAGAGAAAGATTTTATTTCTGTTTGCAGAGGCATTAAAGCTGCTTTTAGTTCCTCGATGTCAAAAGATTGATCAGTTTTTGGTTTCATTTGTTTCTTTGACACTTCGGCTTGAGATTTGGTAGTTTTCTGCCTCTTAGTAATAACTTCCTTGTCTGGAGAAGCAGTTTGAGATAGTCTTGTTTTAGATGTGTGTGTTTCCATTTGTTCCATTATTCTTTGTTGTGTGAAAGCTTGCTTCTTTTCTTATTTTTTGTAGCCGCTACTTACTGCTTGCAGGCCCAGGCACACGTGCAGGAGACACTGCTTAGTCAGCACCCAAATCCAAGGTATACATTTCTTATTTTTACACTCAGAAGATAAAAATAAGCTTCACTCAGGTAGCGACTTAGGTTTAATTATGCAGGAGTTGCTTTTTTGTAGATTTACACTGTAGCATTAGCCTTAGATGAGGTTAGATTTGAATTTAGTAGTTGGAACAAGCTGAAGTGTGTGCAGTCTAGCGGGTGGCCATCTTAGAACCTCAAAAGTAGGTATGCAACCTTAACAATAATGTAAGTAGGCATTGAACCACAACAAAAATCCTGTTCTCTCCAGTCCATCATTCCCCCCTTCGATGCCTGTACCGCTCCACTCCAGTAAACTAATCTGCCCACAAGATGGTGATATTTATCTACTTTAAACACTGCATTGGAAACTAAAAAGCCACTAAATATTGTATGTCCTATACTGCACTATTGCCCTTCCCCAACTCTGTATTGACATTGCTGAGTACAAATAAGTTATCTGACTCAGCTCTTTTGCTCTATATTCTCCCTCCTTCCCCTCAGTTTCTCCTCACAAAGCTGTACCTCACCCTGAGCCTTTTCTGACCTGTGCTGCTACACTCCTCACTGATTGTTCCTTGCTGACTTGCTCTTTCATCTCCTTGGCTTGAACAAACTCTATTCCCTACCTCCTCCCATTCCTCCACTCCCAGCTACCCACCTCACTTCCTGCCTTAGCCCTCCAAGTTTTGTTCAGCTGCCTGTGTAGCCCTTGCGTCCTGCCTATCTCTTCCCCCTCTTCGTATTCTCTCCCAGCCCCTCCTCCAAATCCTATAAATATAGGTGTGCTCTCATGGCGCCATTTTTAAAATTGATCCAGTCCCCTCATATCCTTAACTGCGTAGGCTGCTGGCTCCACTCAAAGGTAAGTTTTGCTTATCACTTATGTATTTGCTACTGTAAGTTGACTACAATTGTGCTCCCTACTATTGCCTTTACTTTCAACTACAATTTATTACTGGCATTAGCAATAACAGTACATGAATGTATGCATAGTTACCGTGAAGTAAGTACGCTCGCTCCTTGGTGTTACATGCTCCACAGTGATATTTCTGTGCAAATCTAATGCTCTCTGTGCTGCTACTAACTGAAATACATGAGCAACAGCTGTTCTAGCTTGTTTTCTGTATATTTTTATTAACTATAGTGGGATACGAATGCTCCTTGGTGTAGCGTGCACTAGAGTGCCATATCTCCCTGAAACCGATGCTATATGCCCATCTATCTACCTGAATCCATGAGCAATAGCTATTTTAGCCTGATTAAGGTATATGTAAGCAAAACTATAGTGGTGCAGTGGTAAACGTTTGCTCATTAGCGTTGTGAGCCTCAGAGTGCTATACCTACCTGAATCTAACCCCCTTCCCCTTTTATTATCCTAAATGTATTAGCAATATCTATTCTAGCCTGATTTTAGTGTGATTAAGGTATATTTAAGCAAAATGATTGTGGTGCAGTAGTCAACACTTGCTCATTAGCGTTGTGAGCCTCAGAGTGTTCTACCTTCCTTAATCTAACCCCTTCCCCTTTCACTATCATAAATGCATTAGCGATAGCTATTCTAGCCTGATTGCTACACATCTTTATAATGCTGTAGCAGATAACGCTCATTCCTGGCATTGTGAGGTTCAGAGTGCATCAGAGTGCCTAATCACCTCTACCCTAGTATTTTCCATAGAACTACTAGCGATAGCTGTCTTAGCCGCATTTGTTACATGTAAGTAAAGCTAAGATGGAAAACTCTCACTCTTTGGTGCGGCGTGTATCTGAGTGCTGTAGCTGCTTGAATTAAATGCTCTCAGCCCTTCAACCTATTTAAAATTGTTAGCAACAGCTGTTTAGAGCCTGTTTTCCAGTAAATGCATGTAAAGCATATGAGGGAAATGCTTCATCCGTACTGCTGAGTGCAGCAGTATGCTATACTAGCCTAAACCTGAACTCCTCTCCTCCTCAGTATTTTAATTTGTCAGTTGCAGAAAGTGATGTAGTCTGATTGCTCTGTGAATTTCAGTTTTAATTAGTACAGCCTCGTGAATATTATCACTTTATTTTTTTGTCAGTTGCAACAATTGATTTAGTCTGATTACTTTATGAATTTTGTTTTAATAAGTACAGCCTCATATGAAAATTAATTGCTCCTAAATGTTAGTATCCTAGAAACTATCTGCTAGTAAATTCATATGTACTGCAAACATGCTTTCCATATGCATATGTATTTTGAAATGTTATCTGACTCAGCTCTTTTGCCCTATATTCTCTCTCCTTCCCCTCAGTCTCTCCTCACAAAGCTGTACCTCACCCTGAGCCTTTTTGACCTGTGCTGCTACTCTCCTCACTGATTGTTCCTCGCTGACTTGCTCTTCCATCTCCTTGGCTCAGCCCGCTCTGTTTGCCCTGTGGGCTCACTCCACTCATCTACCCTACCCTCATTCCCACCCACCCCTGATATAATTTCCTTTATTCTAAACCCTTTCTCACCAAACCTCCCAAGCTCCACCCAACTATCCCTGTCCCTCCCATCCCCTCACCACCATCCTCCTCCAACTCCACCATCCTCCTGCCACTTTACTCTCTACTCAGTATACCTCATCCCTTATCCCTCACTTCCTCACCCTATCTGCCTCTAACATCTACCTTAAACAACTACTCCTTCTTGTACATCCCTATTCTTACACTAGTACCCCTCACCTAATCTACAACCCACTATGCTATACCTCTCTGTTCTTCTGATACTACTAGCTACCTCCACTCTTACAATTTTATACAACCTCACCTACAACACCTTTCCTCTTGAACCCTTCTTTAACCCACCCACTTCTACTTGTCCACCTACCTTCACACAACTACCTCACTCATTCCTAAACTCAGTGCCCTGCACTGGTTACATAACCTTAACTCCACACATAAACACAGTTCAAGCAAAACAACACACAATAAAGGAAACCCCAAGTGCCTCATACTCCTTGTTCCCAAACCTCACACAATTCGTTCTCTCCTCTCTCTCTTGCTGTCAGGTGACATACATCCCAACCCTGGCCCAGCTCAACCTGCTTCCTCAGTTTCTACCCTCAAACATGATCACTACTCCTAACCATAATATCCCACCAAAACACATATCCTTTTACTCTATCAACCTGAGAAGCACAGTAAATAAAGTTACTGATTTCCATTCTTGGATCTTACACCACTCTCCAGCTATAATAACCCTTAGTGAGACATGGTTTAAACTTCACATTCCCAATAGGGACATACTCCCCCCTGGTTATAACATCCTATGACTTTGTTTATTTGTGTCTTTTGGCTTTTCCCAGTTAGGGGTTGCCACAGTGGAACTCCAGTCCGCTAATGATTGGCAGACGATTTTTAAGTACTGGCTTGCCGGGCCTAATGCACAACCTTCAACAAAGGAACACCCATTCACACATGTCGCTACACAGAAGACACTCTAACTGAGAATCGAATGGGCAACGTCTAACTGTGAGGCAATAACACTACTGCAGCACCATCCTATGACTAGACAGAACAAAAAGAAAAGGAGGTGGTGTTGCAATCCTATACAGAGATAACCTCACACTTACTCCCTAATCTTACCCTTCCCCCCAATTCCCCTGCTGAACTCCTTCTGGGCCAACTACATAATAAACTCCCACAACCCTCTCTCTCTCTCTCTCTGTATATATATATATATATATATATATATATATATATATATAGAGAGAGAGAGAGAGAGAGCAGCTCTCTACATCCCACCTGGTGACAACCTCACTGTACTTGAAAATTTACTTTCCACTCTTGCCTCAGACCTCCACAATGAGACTATCATAATGGGAGATGTCAATATCAACTGGTCCACACTCACACCATATCCCCCACTACCTCCATAAACCTACATAGTTTCTCCAAATTAGTCACAACTCCAACCTACACCACCAAATCTGCCACCCACTCCTCCATACTTGATTGGATCCTCGTATCCCATCCTCACATATAGCACTTCCCTGAAACCCTTTCTGATACCCTTAGTGACCACTCACCTACCAAAGTCCTCCGCTTTATCCAACACATACACTCAAACCCCACATATTTAAAACCTACCATAAGGTAAAAACCTTTGACCCAAACAAACTCAATTATCAGCTCTCCCTTATTAACTGGACCTTTCTCAAACATTTACCTCTTGGGAAGCAGTCATGGGATTTAACGACACATTCCTTAGCATTTTAAACTCCCTGGCCCCCTTACACAAGATCAGGATTAAATCCACTGTGTCTCCCTGGCTTACTCCCTCCAGTCTTTTACTAATGGCACAGAAAGACACTCAATTTAAACTCTGGATCAGAACCAAATTGCCCATTCACCTACAACAATACAGACAACTTCATAACCAGGCAAATAAATCAAAGACGACAAAAAAATGACTATACTCACCCCCCCAAAAAAACACCTTTATAACCCCAGAAAATTCTGGCATACTATAAACAATATCCTACATCCAGGAAACCTATCCACCCCCCACCCAAACCCCACACTTACTCCTCTCCAAACTGCTACTAACTTCAATTCTTACTTCATAGAGTCCATTAGCAAACGTATGAACCACTCCAACCCTAACACCACCCCACCTGCCTCCCCCTAATCACCCCTCACCTACTTTCAACCTAAAAACACTATCTACCTCTTACATAAAATTGCTGCTCCTTAAGCTCAAACCTTGCTCTGTCTCCATAGATGGTCTCCCTCCACTCCTTCTTCAACTAGCTGCTAACTCCATAGCCCTACCCATCTCTATCCTCATAAACAGATCTATTACTGAAGCTACAGTCCCAGTCATCTGGAAGAAGTTTTATACTATACCTATCCACAAGGGAGGTAACTCCACTGAACTAACTATAGGCCTATCACAATACTATCTCCCCATCCAAGATCCTGGAAAAATGTGTGCACAAACAAATTCTCCAGCACCTCACCCAAGACAACTTTATTACCCCCACCCAACATGGTTTCCACCCTGGCCATAGCACTTCTACAGCTCTCATCTCATTCATAAATATTATTGCTCAAGCTAGGCAACAAAATAAACTTGGCTCTTGTCTCTTTCTTGACCTTTCAAAAGCATTTGATACTGTCCACCATCCATTACTCTTAGAGAAACTCTCCCACCTAAACCTATCCCCTGCCACTATCTCCTGGTTCTCTAGTTATCTTAGTAACTGCTTCCAGTCCATCAAATGGGATTCAGCTATCTCCCCAGAACTTCCAGTACTGATGGGAGTTCCCCAAGGATCAATCCTAGGACCAACGCTTTTCAAAATTTTTACCAATCAGTTATCTAGCTCTACTCCACACTCATCCCTAATGCAATATGCTGATGACTCCACAGTCATCACTATTTCAGACACACTTCCCATACTCCATTCTAAAACTCAGGAATCCTTCTTGTCTGTCGAGGCCTGGCTCAACCAAAACCTTCTAATCTTAAACCCAAAAAAGACCAAACTCCTTCTCTTTCTTCCAAAAACAATGACTCACCTGAAACCAAACTTCTACATCTCCTCCTACAACAACACACCCATTATAGTGGATAATCACACTAAACTACTTGGGGTCATCATTGACAACCAGCTAAAATTTGACCAGTATGTCATAAACAACATAAAGAAAACCCACCAAAAAGTTGGCCTTTTTTACAGAAACAAAACCTTTCTCTCCTCTCAAGCAAAAATTGCTCTATCACATGCCTACTTTCTTCCAACCCTTCTCTATGGCTCCCAGATTCTCACCAACCTACAGACCTATCTCACAACCAAACTTGAATCCACCTTTAACAAAGTATCAAAATTTGCTGCTGAACTTCCTTGCTCCTCTCACCTTTGTCTTGCTCTACAAAAACTGAAATAGTTAGAGCTCCCTCACATCCTTACTCTCTCTCAGCTCCAAATAATCCATTCTATTCTATAGCAGCCCACATTCTGCCCCGCAATATCACCCATCATTTCATCCTACACCCCAAGTAGGACACTCCGGAGCTCTGGCCACACCTTCTGACCATAACCAAACCCAAACTCAACATAGGATAAAACCTGTACAGCTATTACCCCACCAAACACTGGAATAAACTCCCACTCGACATACGTAACACTACATCCAAACTTCTATTCAAAAAGACTGTGAGAACTCAATTTAGATTAAATAAACTTTGCCTCTGTTGTCAGCCCCCTGACTAACCCACCTTTCCAGACCAATCTCTCACTTCTTTTTCTCCTACTAGTAACTAATACTACCTCCTTCCAAACTCACTCTCCCTTCTTCCCCACTAAACCCTTTCCCTACTCTTACCCCTAACTGTCCTTTACCATATCAATCTCCTCACCAGTAGAATGGTCAACAACTACTGCTGCACTCTTATCTCTCCTTCACTGCTACCCAAACACTCCTTACTAGCTTCCATTCTCTTTACTTTAAATTCAATTTCTCCTGGACTACCTACCTTAATATACATAGCTATATATCATCTGTAATCAGTATTATCATTGTATACTCGCTTTACACTGTTATGTATTTTTTTGTGTACTAGCAAATGTTTTTATTCTTGAAGCTTGTATATATTTTGTAACTCTGGAGCTTTTCTCCCCGGGTCTCCACTGAAAAAGGGCCTCGGCCCAGATGGACCCAGTCAACAAATGTCAAATAAAATAAATAAATAAATAATATGAGTAGCCACACAACTGCAACAACAAAATGATAATATAAGTAGGCACGCATCACAGCAACAAAAATATAAGTAGGCACGCATCCACAAAAACAACAATAACATAAGTAGGCATGTAAACTCACAGGAATTAATTTAAGTAGACACACAACTGTAAAAACAACAATAATATAAATAGGCACACGAGGAACAATAACAATGTAACTAGGCATGCAACAGCAATATAAGTAGGCTCACAATGGTAGAATGATGAGGTACGCAACTGCAACAACCAGTACAATATAACTAGAAATGTAACTGCAACAACCAGTACAATATAACTAGGAATGTAAACGCAACAACAATAATATAGGTAGGCAAGCAACCACAAAAACAATAGTATAAGTAGGCATGCAACTTCAGCAACAATAATAATATAATTAGGCACACAACTGCAACAACAATAATAATATAAGTAGGCAGACAATCTTGACAAAATCAGTAATATAAGTAGGCATGCAACTGCAAAAACAACAGTAATATAAGTAGCCATGCAACCTCAACAAGACTAATATGAGTAGGCATGCAACCTCAACTAAAAACAATATAAGTAGGCATGCAGCTACCACAACAGCAATACAAGTAGGCATGCAACTGCAACTACCATAAAATAGAGAAGTACTCAGCCAGAAGAACAATAATATAAATAGGCAAGCAACTATAACAATAATATAAGTAGGCAAGCACATTCAACAAGAATAATATAAGTAGACACACAGCTGCAAAAACTATAATAAAAGTAGGCAGTCAACCACAAAAACAATAATATAAATAGACATGTAACTGGAACAACAGCAATATAAGTAGGCATGCCACTAGAACAACAAAACAATAATATAAGTAGGCATGCAACTGCAACAACAATAATTTAAATAGGCACATAACCTAAACAATATCATACCAACTATATCAATTATCATACAAAAATACAAAAAATATTTATACCACCATAAACCAACACCAATGAGTTTACTGACTAGTATATCCCTTTTTTACATCAACTGAAATACTAGTAAACCAAGTGTACATCTGTGACTTTTTCTTAAACAAAGTATACTAATCAATAATTAATCCTTAAGAAACTTCCACAAGGCAAAAGTATAATCTCCTTCATATTGTACTGAATATACTGTGTGCCATGATTGTTTATATTGAATGTCCTTAAATTCTCCCTTTATTTACTGTGCAAGTTCTACTATAATTTATTGTCACTGCATAATGACATTGTACACTGCATATTTCTATCACTAAGAAATGCTGTTTATATTGTATGGTTTCTTAATGTAAATGTTGACTTGTTTTATAATAATTTTTGTTTAATTATTTTTAAATTCTTACTGGAGCTTTTCTTCCCGGGACTCCATGGAAAATGGGCTATTCTGACCCAGTGGACTTTCTCAGTCAACAAATATCAATAAATAAATTTAATAGGCATGCAACCCGAACAACAATATAAGTAGGCATGCAAGTGCAACAACAAAATGATAAGTAGTTACTCAACCACAACAACAAGAATATAAGTAGGCATGCGACCACATAAACAACAATAATATAAGTTGGCATACAACCTCAACAACATTAATATAAGTAGCCACACAACTAGAACAACAACAATGTAAGTAGGCACACAACAGGAACAACAACAAAAAAAAAAATAAGTAGGAACACAACCACAACAAGCAGCAATTATATTAGTAGGTCCACAACTGCAAAAGCAACAATAATATATGTAGGCATGCAACCTCAACAACATTAATATAAGTAGGCATGCAGTCACAAAAACAATAATATAAGTAGGCATGCAACCTCAACAATAATATAAGTAGGCACACAACTGCAACAAATATAATATGAGTAGGCTTTCAGTTGCAAAAACAACAATTATATAAGCAGGCATGCAGCCTAAACAACATTAATAAAATTAATAAAACATTAATAAAAGTATGCATGTAATCACAACAGCAACAATAATATAAATAGACAGGCAACCACAACAAAAACAATAATACAACTAGGCACGCATCTGCAATGGTCAGTACAATATAAGTAGGAATGCAACTGCAACAACAATATAAGTAGGCAGTCAACCACAAAAACAATAATATAAGTAGGCATGCAACTTTAACACCAATATTAATATAATTAGGTATACAACAGGAACAAAATAATATAAGTAGGCAGACAACTGCAGCAACAATAATATATGTAGGCATGCAACCTCAACAAAAAACAATATAAATAGACATGCAGACAGAACACCACCAGTGCAAGTAGGCATTCAACTGCAACAACAATAAAATAAGTAAGCACGCAGCTGTAGCAAGAACAATAAGATAAGTAGGCATAAAACTGAAACAACAACAATAATGAAAGTAGGCATGCAACCTCAACAAAAAGAATGTAAACAGGCATGTAACCTCAACAACAATATCAGTAGGCATGCAACTGCAACAATAATAATGTAAGTAAGTATGCAACTACAAAAATGACAGTAATATAAATACGCAAGCAATCCGAACAACAATGTAAGTAGGCATGCAACTGCAACAACAAAATGATAATATAAGTAGGCACACAACCACAACAAAAAGAATATAAGTAGGTGCACAGCTGCAACAACTATAATATAAGGAGACACGCTACTGCAAAAGCTATAATATAAGTAGGCATGCAACCTCAAGAACTTTAATATAAGTAGGCATGCAAGTACTAAAACAACAATAATGTGAGTAGACATGCAACCACAAAAACAAGAATAATATAATTAGGCATGCAACCCCAACCAGATTAATATAAGAAGGCACGCAACAGCAAAAACACCAACAATATAAATAGGCACATAACAGGAGTAACTAGGAATGCAACAGCAATAACAAAATAAAATAAGTAGGCATGCAACCACAAGAACAACAATAATATAAGCAGTCATGCAAATACAACAATTAAAAACAATAATATAAGTAGGCATGCAACCTCAACAACATTAATATAAGTAGCCATGATACCCCAAAAACAATAATATAAGTAGGCATGCAAACTCAACAACAATAATATAAGTTAGCATGGAAACACAACAAAAATGTAAGTAGGCAACTGCAAAAAACAATAATATAAGTAGGCATGCAGCCTCAACAAGAATAATAAAAGTAGGCATGCAAATGCAGCAACCAGTACAGGATAAGTAGGAATGCAACCATAACAGCAATAATATAGGTAGACAAGCAACCTCAAAAACAATAATATAAGTAGGAATGTAACTTCAACAACAATAATAATATAATTACGTACACAACCAGAACAAAATCAATAATATATGTAGACACACAACCACAGCAACAACAATATATGGATCCAAGCTGAAGAACATTAATATAAGTAGGCAGCAAATGCTAAAACAACTATAATATAAGTGGGCATGCAACCTCAACAACAATAATAGAAGTAGGCATACAACTACAAAAACAACAGTACTATAAGTAGGCATGCAACCTCAACAACATTAATACAAATAAGTATGCAACTACAAAAACAAGATTAATATAAGGAGGCATGAAACTGCAGAAACAATAATATAAGTAGGAATGCAACCTCAACAGCAATAATGGAAGTAGGCAGTGAACCGCAACATAAATAAGATGAGTAGGCACACAACTGCAACAACAAAATTATAATATAAGTAGGCACGCATCCACAACAACAAAAATGTAAGTAGGCACGCATCCACAAAAACAACAATAACATAAGTAGGCATGTAAACTTACAGGAATTAATTTAAGTAACACACAACCACAAAATCAACAATAATATAAATAGGCACATAAGAGGAACAACAATAATGTAACTAGGCACGCAATAGCAGTATAAGTAGGCTCACAGTGACAACAATGGTAGAATGACTTGGCACGAAACTGCAAGTACAACAGCCATTACAATATAACTAGGAATGTCACCACAACAACAATAATATAAGCAGGCAAGCAACCACAGAAACAACAATATAAGTAAGCATGCAACTTCAACAACAATAATAATAATATAACTAGCCAGGCAACTGCAACAACAGCAATAATATAAGTAGGCATATAACTAGCCAGGCAACTGCAACAACAACAATAATATAAGTAGGCAGACAAGTGGGACAAAATCAGTAATATAAGTAGGCATGCAATTGCAACAACAGTAATATAAGTAGGCATGAAACTGCCACAACAATAATGTAAATACGCAAGCAACCTCAACAACATCAGTAGGCATGAAATCACAAGAACAATAATATAAGTAAGATAATATAAGTAAGCACACAACTGCAAAAACAGCAGTAACATAAGTAGGCATGCAACTGCAACAACAAAATGATAATGTTAATAGGCACGCAACCACAACAAAAAGAATGTAAGTAGGCATGCAACTGCAAAAACAATAATATAAGGCAGATATGCAACCTCAATAACATTAATACAAGTAGGGATGCAACCATAAAACCAAAAATAATATAAATAGGCATGCAACCAGAACAACAACAATGTAACCAGGCAAGTAAGAGCAGCAACAAAACAATAAAATAAGTAGGCAAGCAACCTCAACAGCAAAAATAATATAAGTAGGTAGGCAACCCCAACAACAATAATATAAGAAGGCACTTGACCGCAAAAACAACAATAATATAAGTAGGTATGCAACCTCAACAAGATTAACATAAATAGGCATGCAACCACAAAAAGAACAATAATATAAATAGGCATGCAACTGGAACAACAACAGTGTAATTAGGCATGCAACAGCAACAACAAAATAATAAAATAAGTAGGCATGCAACCACATCAACAACAATAATATAAGTAGGAACACAACCACAAAAACAACAATAATATAAGTAGGCACGCAACCACAACAAAAATATATATATAACTAGGCACACAGCTGCAACAACAAAACAATAATATAAGTAGAGTTGCAACTGCAACAATAATAAAATAACTAGGCAAGCAACTGCAACAACCAGTACAATATAAGTAGGAATGCATCCGCAACAACAATAAAATAAGTTGGCAAGCAACTGCAACAACAATTATATAAGTAGGCACACAACTGCTGCAACAATAATATAAGCAGACACACAACCTCAGAAACAATAATATAAGTAGGTATACAACCTCAAGAAGTTTAATACAAGTAGGCATACAAATGCTAAAACAACAATAATGTAAGTAGGCATGCAACCTTAAGAAGTTTAATATAAGTAGGCATGCAAACGCTAAAACAGTAATAATTTAAGTAGGCATGCAACCTCAACAACAATAATATAAATAGGTACGCAACTGCAACAACAATAATATAAGTAGATATGCAACCACAAAAACAAGAATTATATAAGTAGGCATGCAACCTCATGATTAATATAAGTAGGCATGCAACTACAAAGATGCCAACAATTCAAATAGGCACGCAACAGGAACAACAACAGTGTAACTAGACATGCAACAGCAGCAATAAAACAATAACATAATTAGGCACGGAACCACAACAACAAAAATCTAAGTAGTCAAGCAACCGCAAGAACAATAATAATATGCTTAGAAACACAACCGCAAAAGAAACAATAATATAAGAAGGCATGCAACCTCAACAACATTAATATAAGTAGGCATGCAACCACAAAACAATGATATAAGTAGGCATGCAAACTCAACAACAGTAATATTAGTAGGCACGCAAATGCAACAAAAATAAGTTGAGTAGGCATGCAGCTGCAAAACAATAATATAAGTAGGTTTGCAGCCTCAACAACATTAATAAAAGTAGGCATGCAACCACGACAGCAACAATAACATAAATTGCATGCAACCACAACAAAAACAATAATACTACTAGGCACACAGCTGCAACAAGAAAACAATAATGTAAATAAACTCACAACTGCAACAATAATCAAATAAATAGGCATGCAACCACAGCAACAATAATATAAGTAGGCATGCTACCTCAACATTTAATATAAGTAAGCACACAACTGCAAAACAACAGTGATATAAGTAGGCATGCAACTATAACAAGATTAATACAAGTAGGCATGCAAACACAAAAACAATAATATTAGTATGCATGTAGCCTCAACAAGAGTAATGAAAGTAGGCACTCCACTGCAACAAAAATAATATGAGTAGGCATGCAGCTGCAACAACAAAATGATAACATAAGTCGGAACGCAACCACAACAACAAGAATATAAGTAGGCATGCAACCAGAAAAACAACAATATAAGTAGGCATGTAAACTCAACAACATTAATATTAGTATGCATGCAATCGCAAAAACAATAATAATATAAATAGGCATGCAAAAGGAACAGCAGCAATGTAACTATGCACACAATAGCAACAACCAAACAATAAAATAAGGAGGCACACAACCACAATATCAAGAATATAAATAGGCAGGCAACTGTAAGAATAATATACGTAGGTACACAACCACAAAAACAATAACAATATAAGTAGGCATGCAACTGCAACAAAAATAATATGAGTAGGCACACATCCACAAAAACAACAATAATATAAGTAGGGATGCAGCTTCAACAGCAATAATATAAGTAGGCATGCAACTGCAACAGCATCAGTAATATAAGTGGGCATGCAACCATAACAACTATAGTATAAGTAAGCATGCAGCCACAAAAACAATAATATATCGAGGCATGCATCCTCACCAACAATAATATAAGCAGGTACGCAACTGCAAAAATAACAATAATATAAGTAGGCATGCAGCCTAAACAGGTATAAGTAGACATGCAACATCAACAATAATATAAGTAGGCATGCAACAGCAACAAAAACAATAATGCAGCTAGGCACACAGCTGCAACAACAAAACCATAATGTTAGTAGGTTCGCAGATGCAACAACAATAAAATAAGAAGGAACACAACTTCATCAACTAGTACAATATAAGCAGGAAGGCAACTGCAACAAGAACAATAATATAATTAGGCAAGCTACAGCAAAAACTACAATAACATATGTAGACAATCAACCTCAACAAAAGCTATATAATTAGGCAGGCAATGTCAACAACAGCAAGACTAATATAACTAGGCACGCAACTGCAAGAACAACGATAATATAGATAGGCGTGCAACGGCAACAACAATTATATTAAGTAGGCACATGACCTCAACAACAACAATATAGGCACTCAACTGCAAAAATGATAATAATATAAATAGGCATGCAAGCGAAACAACAACATAAGTAGTCACACAACTGCAACAACAAAACAATAATATTATAAGTAGGCACTCAACCTCAACAACAGTAAAATATGTAGGTACACAACCACAACAACAATAATATAAGTAGGCGTGGGACCATGACAACAGCAAGAAAATAAGTAGGCACGTAACCTCAGCAAAAGTAATATAAGAAGGTGTGCAACCCCAACATCAATAATATAAGAAAGCGTGCAAATGCAACAATAACAATAATATAAGTATAGACGCAATGACCAGAACAATAATATAAACTGGTGGAGAGCCAGACATGCACACACAATAACAATAATATAAGTAGGCACGCAACTGCAACAACAATAATCTAAGTTGGCACGCAACAATAACATTAATAATGTAAGTAGGCATGCCAAGGCAACAGAAACAATAATACAAACAGGCATACAACCTCAACAAGAATAAAATAAGTAGGTACAAAACTGCAACAGCAACAAGAAGAATATAGGTAGGGATGCAACTGCAACAACAACAATAATATAAATAGGCACATAACCTGAAATACAATAACAAAGTAGGCACGCAACTTCAACAGCAGTAATAATATAATTAAGCATGCAAACGCAACAACAACAATAATTTAATTAGGGACACAACCACAACAACAAGGATATAAGAAGGCATGCTACTGCAAAAATAATAAGATAAGTAGGCATGCAACCTCAACAACAATAATATAAGTAGGCACGCAACCTAAACCACTACAACAATAATATATGTAGGCATGCAACCACAAGAGCACCAGAAATGTAAGTAGGTATGCAACCTCAAAAACAATAATATAAAAAGGCACCCAACCTTAACAACAGTAAACCTCAACAACAATAATATAACTAGGCATGCAACTGCAATAACAATGGTAAAAGTATGCACGCAACCACAACAATAGTGGTATAAGAAGGCATTCAACAACAAAAATAAGTAGGGATGCAAAAAAATAAGATAAGTAAGCATGCATCTGCAACAGTAACAATACTTTAACTAGGCATGCAACCCCAAGAACAATAATACAAGTAGGCACACAACTGCAAAAACAACAATAATATAAGTAGCCATGCAACCTCAACAAGAATAATATGAGTAGGCATGCAACCTCAACCAAAAAACAATATAAGTAGGCATGCAGCTACCACAACAGCAGTACAGGTAGGCATGCAACTGCAACTACCATAAAATAGATAAACGCTCAGCCAGAACAACAATAATATAAATAGGCATGCAACTGCAACAATAATATAAGTAGGCATGCAAATCTGGATGACAAAATCCTTCTGTAGTATTAATATAGCTACAAAAATTACAAGAACCACAAGGTTCAGTATGACCAAATACACCTTTTCGAGATGGTTTGTACATAAAAGTCTTCTCAAATTTTTTTGATTTTTAAACCTAAATCTAGGGATGTCACCAACTATATTCCCTATGCTTTCATCAACTAATAAGATGGGCCAAAAATGTTAGAAGAGTCTGGTAACATGACCAGTATCAGTAGAATAATACATAGGAATCTTCGTAACCCTCATTTTACTGTTGCCTGCTACATTGTCAGATAGGCTATGTGGACCATAATATGGTTTGGCTTTAGTCTCCCTCAGGAGGGCAAGAACTTGCCATTGCTTCTCTAAGTCAGAAGTAGTATACCCTCTATCTAACAGGTTCTTCTCAATAGTACCCAGCTCTGACTGAAAGACAATCTCTGAAGGATTCATCCTAGAGGCTCTCATACCTTGTTCTCTGACAAGTTTTCTAAAACATAGCCTGGATGCATACTCGTCCTAAATAAAAAGGCGTTCCTATGGCACACTTTATGGAACACACCTGTATTGATTATCCCAGAACTTAA
Organism: Protopterus annectens; assembly: GCF_019279795.1. Lineage (NCBI taxonomy): Eukaryota > Metazoa > Chordata > Ceratodontiformes > Protopteridae > Protopterus > Protopterus annectens. Next base: position 1,142,237,767 of record NC_056735.1, read on the forward strand.
CTTCTCAACATAAACATCTAGGTATTCTATAAAGTCATAAGAGAACTGATACGTAAACTTCAAACACTCTGTGAGATTATTAACAACCTCAAAAAAGTTTAGGAACGCTTGCTGGGGACCTCGCCATAAAATAAACAAATCATCTACAAATCTCCTATAAAATAGGACATATTTCTTGAATTCTGAATGTAAAAATAACTTGTCCTCTTCCCATTGAGCCAAAAACATATTGGCGTAGCTATTGGCACAAGAAGTGCCCATAGCTACGCCATGTCTCTGTAGGTAAATGTTATTACCAAATATAAAGATATTATTACTAAACAATGTTTCCAGAAGGAAACAGATCAAATCAATCTGTAAATCTGAGTATTCACTATGTAAACTCAAATATGTCTTAACAAACTGTATGCCCAAATCATTGGGTATCATAGTGAACAATGATTGTACATCCATTGTGACAAAAGCAATATTACAAGTATCCCCTACATCCTTAAGATATTCATATAAATCTACTAAAAATTGTTTGGTGTCTTTCAAAACAGTTATATTCAAATTAATCACAGGACGTAGATACTTCTCTATATATAAAGAAAGGGGCTCGGTGACCCAACCTCCTCCTGCAACAATAGGCCTCATGGGGGGATTTGTAGGATGTTTATGTATCTTAGGGAGGCCTTGAATGATGGAAATCAAAGGATTCTCAACACTCAGAAACCTAAATACATCTTCAGAGATAAGAGACGCTCTCTTAATATCAACAATATCATTATGCACAGTATTAATAATATTATGTACATCTGTAGTGGAAATTCTATTATAAAATACTGTATCTTCTAACATATTGTGCATAATTTGCTCATAATGTATACTATCCATAACTACAATCCTACCCCCTTTATCTGCAGGACGAATAACTAACAAATCATTATTTTGTAAGGTTTGTAATGCCCTCATCTCTTTAATTGTCAAATTCTGTCTCAAAGATTTACTCAACATAGGTGCCCTCTTTTCATAAAAATGAAAAATCTCATCTTCTGTCAATTTACAGTAGGCTTCAACTAATGGATGATTAGGCGGTATATAACTACTGGGTCTCCTCAAAGATATGTCGTGTCTAAGGTCTCCTTCTCCATTATAGGTATAGTTACCAAACATAAGACATAACATAACATCCCTACAAAAAATCTTAAGATCTAACACAGTGTCTGCCAAGTTACTCGGACGAATAGGAATACAATTTAGACCTTTATGCAATACATTCTGTTCCTCTAGAGTTAACGAATAATTAGAGATGTTGTAAATTAATGAGGTGGTATCTTCCCCCACATTTTCTTGATAGTTTGATTCGGGAATGTTTCCCCTGACAGTTTTCTTTTGTACCTGTTCCTGCTGCTGGACCTGCCTCTCCCCCCTCCTCTGTTGACACGGACGGGTAGGGGAATTTCAAAACCATGCTATGTACAAGGTTTTAAAAGATTTCATCTCAAAGCTTACACAATAGCAAACTCAACTGCATTAATATTTGACCTCTGTCTCATGCAGGTAAATAGATATTAAGTGATGTTTTTATTATATTAATTTATATATATATATATATATATATATATATATATATATATATATATATATATATATATATATATATATATATATATATATACATACATACATATATATATATATATATATATATATATATATATATATATATATACTTTTCACATTTTTCTGAATATTACAAAAAACAAATAACACAGACAGAACTTTTTAGCCTCATATGAAAACTCTGAACTAGATGAATAAAATGCTGATGAGAGTGTGTGTAACTTGAGTGCTTGATGAGATATTGTAAGTTGTTTGCAGAATATTACAAATTAATAGTTACCGTGTTTACTGTGACTCATAAAATTCAGTTTAAGACATAGAACCTAAAGAATACTACCACTATAAAAACTGTTTGTGCTGTAGAGTTTGCCATTTATACTTCTTTAATAATCCTTACTGTTCCAGAGATAAGAGCATTTGTTTCAAGTGTGAGAACATAATTTGGTTCTGTGAAAAGGTTTACTGTGCAAACTTGCTGAGCTCCATTGGAGTGAATGAGTTAAACAAAGTGTACTAATCAATATGTAATCCTTAAGAAACTTCCACAAGGCAAAAGTATAACCTCCTTCATATTGTACTGAATATACTGTGTGCCATGATTGTTTATACTGAATGTCCTTAAGTTCTCCCTTTATATACCGTGTAAGTTCTACTGTCATTTATTGCCACTGCATAATGACATTGTACTCTACATATTGCTATCACTAAGAAATGCTGTTTATATTTGTATGTTTTTTTATTATTGTAAATGTTGACTTGTTTTATAATAATTTTTTTAGTTGTTTGCTGTAGTAATTTTTAATTTGTTACTGGAGGTTTTCTTCCCGGGCCTCCATAGAAAATGGGTTATTCTGACCCAGTGGACATTCTCAGTCAACAAATGTCAATAAATAAATAAATAGGCATGTAACATGAACAACAATCTAAGTAGGCATGCAAGCACAACAAAATGATAATATAAGTAGGCACTCAACCACAACAACAAGAATATAAGTAGGCATGCAACCACATATACAACAATAATATAAGTAGGCATACGACCTCAACAACATTAATATAAGTAGGCATGCAATCGCTAAAACAATAATGTAAGTAGGCATGCAACCTCAACAATAATATAAGTAGGCACACAATTGCAACAAATATAATATGAGTAGGCATTCAGCTGCAAAAACAACAATAATATAAGTAGGCATGCAGCCTCAACAACATTAATAAAAGTAGGCACATAACCACAACAGCAACAATAATATAAATAGGCAGGCACCCACAACAAAAACAATAATACAACTAGGCAGGTATCTGCAGCAATAATATAGGTAGGGTTCCTATCAGAATGATGAAAAATCAAAATCTCGAATGCTTGGATGAGCGAAAACGCAGGTAATTTAAATTGATATTGTGAGATTGCGGTACAGTGAAGATTGGAAAATTTGCCCTTTCCTTACTGTAGTGTGATCTCTGAGATGGAATATATTTTTAGAGGTGGGTGGGGGTGCAGCCCCCACAATAGCGATTTCGATTACCTGCATTTTCACTTATCCGAGCGTTCGAGATTTTGATTTTTCGTCTATGTAATATATACCCTATAAGTAGGCACGCAACTTTAACGACAATAATAATATAATTAGGTATGGTACAGGAACAAAATAATATAAGTAGCCATGCAACTGCAGCAACAACAATAATATAAGTAGGCATGCAACATCAAAAAACAATATAAGTAGGTACACAGACGGAACAACATCAATGTAAGTAGGCACGCAACCACAACTACAATAAAATAAGTAGCTGCAACAACATAAATATATGTAGGCATACAGCCTCAACAACATTAATAAAAGTAGGCACGCAACCACAGCAGCAACAATAATATAAATAGGCAGGCAACCACAACAAAAACAATAATACAACTAGGCATGCATCTGCAACAATCAGTTCAATATAAGTAGGAATGCAACTGCAACAATATAAGTAGGCAGTCAACAACAAAAACAATAAGTAGGCACGCAACTTTAACAACAACAATAATAATATAATTAGGTATGCAACAGGAACAAAATAATATAAGTAGGCACACAACTGCAGAAACAATAATATATGTAGGCATGCAACCTCAACAAAAACAACATAAATAGACATGTAGACAGAACAACACCAGTGCAAGTAGACACGCAACTGCAACAGCAATAAAATAAGAAAGCATGCAGTTGCAGCGAGAACAATAAGATAAGTAGGCATGAAACCGCAACAACAATAATGAAAGTAGGCATGCAACCACGACAACAATAATGTAAGTAAGCATGCAACTGCAAAACAGCAATAATATAAATAGGACACAGCCCAAACAACAATATAAGTACGCATACAACTGCAACAACAAAACAATAATATTAGTAGGCAAACAATGACAACAAAACGATTATAACTAGGCACACAGCCACAACAACAATAATATAAGCAGGCACACAACCGCAAAAACAATAATACATGTAGGCATGCAGCCTCAAAAACTTTAATATAAGTAGGCATTCAAACGCTAAAACGACAGTAATATAAGTAGGCATGCAACCTCAATGATAATATAAGTAGGTACGCAACCACAACAACAATAATATCAGTAGACACTCAGCCACAAAAACAAGAATAATATATGTAGGCACGCAACCTCAACAAGATTAATATAAGTAGGCATGCAACTGCAAAAACACCAGCAATATAAATAGGCATGCAAGAGGAACAACAACAGAGTAAGTAGGAAAGCAACAGTAGCAACAAAACCATAAAAAGGGACACAGCCATAATAACAACAAGAATATAAGTAGTTGTACAACCACAAGAACAGTAATATAAGTAAGATCACAACCACAAAAATAACAATAATATAAGTAGGCATGCAACCACAAAAATAATAATATAAGTAGGCATGCAAACTCAGCAACAATATTATAAATAATCACTCAAACATAGCACAAATAATGTAAGTAAACACGCAACTGCAAAAAAAATAATATAAGTAGGTGTGCAACCTCAACAACAATAATAAACGTAGGCATGCAACTGCAACAACAATATTATAAATTGGCATGCAACCACAACAAAAGCAATAATACAACTAGACACACAGCTGCAACAACAAAACAATAATATAGGAAGGCTTGCAACAGCAGCAACAATAAAATAAGTAGGTACGCAGCTGCAGCAACCAGTACAATATAAGTAGAAATGCAACCACAACAGCAATAATATAGGTAGGCAGGCACCTGCAAAAACAATAATATAAGTAGGCATGTAATTTTAGCAACAAAAATAATATAATTATGCATGCAACCGGAACAAAATCAATAATATATATAGACAGGCAACCACAGCAACAACAATAATATAAGCAGGCATGCAAGCTAAAGAACATTTATATAAGTATGCATGCTAATGCTAAAACAACAATAATATAAGTGGGCATGTAACTTCAACAATACTATAAGTAGGCAAGTGATCGCAACACCAATAATAGAAGTAGGCATGCAACCACAAAAACAACAGTAATACTAAGTAGAATAAAATACAACCAAAAGGACCAGTATACTTCCAAGCCAAATAAACTTTTATTCTCTAGTGCCTTGGCCAACAAGCCTTTGAAGAGGCATTTAATTGTAGTACAGAAGGGGTTATTTATGCCTTAAATTGTCCTCCCTGCAATCTCTTTTATATAGGGGAGGCCAAGAGGTCATTTAGAGTTAGAGTGCAAGAACATTTTAGAGACATTAAAAATAAAAGGGTTAAAAGTCCTGTAACTTCAGATTTTCTGTCATGTCATGGGGGAATGGTTCTTTTTTGAGTAGCAGTGTTTTAGAAAAATTGGAAGGTTTTGCTAGTTTTGAAATAAAGAAAAAACTATTATATAAAGAAACAATTTTTATTTTGAAATATGCTACTTTGGTGCCTATAGGTTTAAATTTAGAGTGTAATTGGAAGTTACTATTCTAACTTAATTAATTATGTGGTCTTATTAGATGTTTTATTGTTTAATTGGTTTATTAATGGATGTGTATATTTAAATGTTTTTTATAAGTGTTGTTTTATCTCTTCAAAAGCTTGTTGTCTGAGGTGCTAGAGAATAAAAGTGTATTTGGCTTGGAAGTACACTAGTCCTTTTGGTTGTATTTTATTTTATTTTGTTGTGAGTTGTTTTTTAGTAATATTAAGTAGGCATACAACCTCAACAATGTTAATATAAGTAAGCACGCAACTGCAAAAACAACAATAATATAAGTAGGCATGCATGCTCAACAAGATTAATATAAGTAGGCATGCAACTACAAAAACAATAATATAAGTAGGCGTGCATCCTCAACAACAATAATGTAAGTAAGCACTCAACCACAACAAAAAATCATATGAATAGGCATGCAACTGTAACAACAAAATGATAATATAACTAGGCACTCAACCATAACAACAAGAATATAAGTAGGCACGCATCCACAAAAACAGCAATAATATAGACATGCAACCACAAAAACAACAATAATATAAATAGACTCACAACCAGAACAACAACAATGTAACTAGGCATGCAACAGCAACAAAACAATAAAATAAGGAGGCACACAGCCACAACAACAAGAATGTAAGTAGGCATGCAACCACAACAAAAAGAATATAAGTAGGCACACAGCCTCAACAACAATAATATAAGTAGGCACACAACCACAAAAAACAATAATCTAAGTAGGTATGTAATTTCAACAGCAATAATAATGTAATTATCCACTCAACAGCAACAACACCAATAATATAATTAGGCATGCAACGTCAATAAAAAAACAATATAAGTAGGCGTGCAAACAGAACAGAATGAATGCAGGCAGGGATGCAACCGCAACAACAATAAAATAAGTAAGGATGCAGCTGCAACAACAATAATATAAGTAGGCATGCAACCGCAACAACGATAATAATATAAGTAGGCATGAAACTGCAACAACAAAAATGTTCATAGGCACATAAGCTCAACAGCAGTAATATCAGCAGGCATGCAACCACAACAACAATAATATAAGTAAGCACTCAACTGCAAAAACAACAGTAGAATAAATAGGCATGCAACCTGAACAAGTGCAGTATAAGTAGGGATGCAACTGCTACAGCAAAACAATAATATAAGTAGGTGTGCAATCATAATAACAAGAATATAAGTAGGCATGCAGCTGCAACAATAATATAAGTAGGCAGGCAACCACAAAAACAACAATAATATAAGTAGGGATGCATCCTGAAGAACACTAATATAGATAAGCAAGCAAATGCTAAAACAACAGTAATATAAGTAGGCATGCAACCTCAGCAACAATAATATAAGTAGGCACGCAATTGTATCAACAATAACATAAGTAGGTACACAACAATAAAAACAACAATAGGATAAGTAGGCATGCAACCCCAACAAGATTAATATTAGTTGGCATGCAGCCGCAAAAGCAACAATGATAAGCATGCAAACAAAACAACAGTGTAACTAGGCATGCAATAGCAGGCAACAAAACAATAAAATAAGTAGGCATGCAACCACAAGAATATAAATAGGCACACAACCACAAGAACAATAACATAAGTAGGATCTCAACCACAAAATCAGTAATATAAGTAGGCATAGAACCTCAACAACAATAATATAAGTATGCAAGCAAAAGCAGCAAAAATAATGTGAGTAGGTATTCAACTGCAAGAAGAGCAATAACATAAGTAGGCATGCAACCTCAACAACAATAATAAAAGTAGGCAAGCAACCGCAACAGCAACAATAATATAAATACGCATGCAAACACCAGAAAAACAATGATACAACTAGGCACTCAGCTGCAACAAATAACAATAATATAAGTGGGCTCAAAACTGCAATAACAAAAAAGGAGTCTTGCAACTACAGCAACCAGTACAATATAAGTAGGAATGCAACCGTAACAACAATAATATAAGTAGACAAGCAACTAAAAAAACAATAATATAAGTAGACATGGAACTTCATCTATGATAATATAATTACACACTCAACTGGAACAAAATCAGTAATATAAGTAGGCATGCAACCACAGCAACAACAATAATATAAGTAGGCATGCAACATCAACAAAAAAAAATATAAGTGGGCCAACAGATGGAACAACATCAATGCAAGTAGGCATGCACCTGCAACAACAATAAAATAAGCGCACAGCTGCAACAACAATAATATAAGTAGGCATGCAACCGCAACAACAACAATAATATAAGTAGGCATGCAACCACAATGATACTGTAAATAGGCACGTAACCTCAACAACAATAATATCAGTAGGCATGCAACCATAATAATTTATTTATTTATTTGACATTTGTTAACCAGGTTAGTCCAACTGGGCTAGAAACCCATTTTCATTGGAGACCCGAGGAGAAAATCTCCAATACAGACAAATTACAGTAGAAAATGTTACAAGCACATATAGAGAATTATAATACATATGTTCCAGAAATACAGAAGAAATATAGTACAATAACATGATAACAAAATATTTTTTTTTACATAGATGATGTATTCAACTGGATTTTCCAAAAAAGTGAAAAAGATATCACAGAGAAGAGAGGAATTTATAGATGAGCAAAGAGTATATACATATGTACATGTAGAAGAGCATCAAAGCATAAGGGTTTATTCTCAGAGTAGAACTAAGATTGAAGGGAGAAAAATTAGGTTGTTTTGTAGATGGATGTCAGCATAGTGCATTAGGTAGGGGCTTGACAGGAGCAAGCCTTAGTGTTAAGAAGGTGAAGTTTTAGTTCCTTTTTGAAGTGTTTTGGGTGAGGAGTAGATCTTATGTGAATGGGAAGTTTGTTCCAAGCTTGGGCTATGGTGGATTTGTAGAGTAATTTACCAACAGCTTTGTTGGGTTTGTAGATATCCAGTTGTAATTAGTTGGAAGTGCGGGGAGAGTGCATTTAGGAGTGTAAGAGGATACCAGGGAGGAGAGGGCTGGGCAGGTAGATGGTTTGTATGCTATAGTGTGTGTGACTTGTAACTGTGATAGTAGGAGCTGTTGAGGGAATTCAAGCCACTGGAGAGAGAGTTGAGTGCAAGGCAGTTGTGAGGAGAGTTGGTTGCAAATCGATCTACCTTGTGATAGGTTTGTTGGAGTTTGGATGTTGCCTGTATGTTAGTAAGGACTGGGGTAGCATAGAGGAGAGAGGGGAGGAGTAGAGCCTGAGCCAGGGAGAATCTAGCATTGGGAGTTAGAAATTTTCTATTACGGTATAGAAGACCTAATTTTTGGTGTTTTTTATGCTTTGCAAGATATGTAATTTAAATTTGAACTCATCATCTATGATGACACCTAGGAGTTTAGTGTGTGAGTCAGGGTGTATGATAGTCTTATTGGAGGATGTGATGACAAAAGATGATTTATGTTGAGAGAGAGAGAATGAGGGAGAAAAAGTAGGAGTTTAGTTTTTTGGGGGTTTAAGATAAGTTGATTATCAGACAGTCATTTTCAGTGGATAGAAGGTTGTTTTGAGTCTGTGCGTGGAGATCTGAGGTGTTATTGGAAATGGAGATAAGAGTGGAATCTTCAGCCTATTGTATTATGGAAGATTGTTTGCAAGATGTATGATGATCATTTGTGAAAATGTTAAACAGAAGGGGACCCAGGATGAAACCTTGGGGTACACCAGATGTGATGGGAAGAGAGGGGGAACAGGAAGAGAGCCATCTGACAGATTGTTGCCTATTGCACAGGTAACTAGTGAACCATTGAAGCAAATGAGGGGAGAGGTTGAGGTTAGCAAGTCTGGATAGAAGAATAGGATGAGAGACAGTGCCACAGGCTTTGGAGAGGTTATTAGGTCTGAAGAAGCTCATAGCGAAAGCGCTCACCTCTTGTTTTAATAAACCTGAGTTTTATTCTGGTCTTTGTGCTCCTGTGTGGATCTTTAAAATCTGTCTAAGCTGGACTGAAGCTGAGCACCATTCTGCCTGATTGTTATTTGGAAGTATCCTTCATTTGGCTGCTTTACCTGCTACATGGTAGCTCCGTAGTTGGTTTGTGTTATATACAATAATATAAGTAGGTTCACAGCTGCAACAACAATAAAATAAGTAGGCAAGCACTGCAACAATCAGTACAATATAAGTAGTAATGTAACAGCAACAGCAATAATATAATTAGGCAAGTTACAGCAAAAACTGCAATAATATATGTAGACACTGAACCTCAACAACAACAATATAATTAGGCAGGCAACCTCAACAACATCAAGAATAATATAACTAGGCATTCAACTGCAAGAACGCTAATATTGATAGGCATGCAACGGCAACAATAATTATATAAGTAGGTAGACAATCTCAGCAACAATAACATATGCACGCAACTGCAAAAATAACAGTAATATAAATAGGCATACAAGAGGAACAACAATATAATTAGGCATACAACAGCAATAACAAAACAATACTATATGTAGGCATGCATCCTCAATAACAGTAAAATAAGTAGTCACGTAGCCACAACAACAATTATATAAGTAGGCATGGAACCACAACAACAGCAATAAAAATAAGTAGGCACGCAAAATCAGCCACAACAATAATATAAGAAGGGATGCAACTGCAACAACAACAATAATATAAGAAGGCATGCAAATGCAATAATAACAATAATATGAGTATAGATGCAACCACCAGAATGATAATATAAGTAGGCATGCAGCGGGAAAAAAAACAATAAGATAAGTAGGCATCAATATGCATTAACAACAATAATATATGTAGGCACGCAACTGCAATGGCAACAATAATCTAAATAGGTACACAACATCAATAATGTAAGTAGGCACTCCATGGCCACAACAATAACAACACAAATAGGCATACAACCTCAACAAAGAATAAATTAAGCAGGTGCACAACTGCAAGAAGAAGAAGAATATAACTGCAACTGCAACAACAACAATAATGTAAGTAGGCACATAACCACAAAAACAATGATATGAGTAGGCACACAACTTCAACAGCAATAATAATATAATTAAGCATACAACCTCAACAACAAGAACAATGATATAACTAGGGACGCAACAAAAAGAATATAAGAAGGCACGCTACTGTAAAAACAACAATAAAATAAGTAGGCATCCAACCTCAACAACAATAATATAAGCAAGCATGCAACCTAAACAACTACAACAGTAATATAAGTAGGCACGCAACCTCCACAACAATGATATAACTAGGCATGCAACCAGAACAACAATGATATAAGTAGGCACACAACCACAACAGTTGTATAAAAAGGGATTCAACAACAACAACAGTAACAACAATGATATAAGTAGGGATGCAAAAACATAAGATAAGAGCACATGTAACTGCAACAGCAGCAACACTTTAACTAGGCATGCATCCCCAAGAACAATAATATAAGTAGGCACACAACCACAAAAATAACAATAATATCAGTAGCCATGCATCCTCAGCAAGAATAATATGAGTAGACATGCAACCTCAACAAAAAATAATGTAAGTAGGCATGCAGTTGCATCAACAGCAATACAAGTATGCATGCAAATGCAGCTACCTTAAAATAAGTAAGCACATAGCTGGAACAACAATAATAATATAAATAGGCACACAACTGCAGCAACAGCAATAATATAAGTAGGCATGCAACCACAAAAACAATAATATAAGTAGGTAGGTAACCACAAAAACAATAATATAAGTAGCCATGCAACCTCAACAAGAATAATATGAGTAGGCATACAATCTAAACAACAAACAATATAAGTAGGCATGCAGCTGCAACAGTAGCAATATATTGAAACTGCAACTACCATAAAACAGGCAAGCACACAGCCAGCGCAACAACAATAACATAAATAGGCATGCAACCACAACAACAATAGTATAAGTAGGCATGCAACCCCAACAGCACCTGAAATATAAGTAGGCATGCAACCTCAAAAACAATAGTATAAAAAGGCACGCAACTGTAAGAACAGTAATATAAGTAGGCATGCAACCTCCACAACAATAACATACTAGGCACTACTGACTAGAATACCCCTTTTTTAGATCAACTGAAATGCTAGTAAACCAACTGTACTTCTGTGACTTTCTTTTAAACAAAGTATACTAATCAATGTTGAATCCTTAAGAAACTTCCAAATACAGTCCCCTTCATATTATACAGAATATACTGTGTATCATGGTTGTTTATATTGTATGTCCTCAACAAGTTATCCATTTATATATTGTGCAGGTTCTACCGTCATTTATTTTCAGTGCATAATGACATTGTACTCTGCATAGTGCTATCACTAAGAAAGTTATTTATATTTGTATGGTGTCTTATTCTGTAAATGTTATCCTGTTGCATAATAATTATTGTTTAGTTGTTTGCAGTAGTAATTTTTAATTTGTTACTGGAGCTTTTCTTCCTGGGCTTCCATGGAAAATATTTTTTCTGACCCAGTGGACTTTCCCAGTCAACAAATATCAATCAATCAATCGATGGGCATGCAACCACAATAACAACAATATATGTAGGCACCCAGCTGCAAAAACAGCAATAATATAAATAGGGACTCAACCTGAATAACAACAATAGAAGTAGGCATGCAACTGCAACAAAAAATGATAATATAAGTAGGGACTCAACCACAACAGCAAGACTATAAGGAGGCACACAGCTGCAAGAACAATAATATAAGTAGGCATGCAACCTCAAAAACAATAATATAAGCAGGCATGCAACCTCAAGAACATTAATATAAGTAGGCATGCAAATGCTAAAATTACAATAATATAAGTAGGCATACAACTTCAACAATATTATAAGTAGACGCAACTGCAACAAAAATAATATGAGTAGGCATGCACCTGTAAAAACAACAATAATATAAATAGGCATGCAGCCTCAACAACAATAATATAAGTAGGCATGCAACCACAACAAAAACAATAATACAACTAGGCACACAGCTGCAACAACAAAACAATAATGTAAGTAGGCTCACAACCACAACAACAGTAAAATAAATAGGCAGGCAACTGCACCAATCAGTACAATATAAGTAGGAGTGCTACTGCAACCACAACAATAAGTAGGCAATCAACCACAAAAAGAATAAGTAGGCACACAACTTCAACAACAATAATAATTAATTAGGCATGCAATAGGAACAAAATCAATTATTTAAGTAGACATACAACTGCAAAAAAAACAATAATATAAGTAGGCATGCAATATCAACAAAAACAATATAAGTAGGTGTGCAGATGGAACAACATCAATGCAAGTAGGCATGCAATCTCAACAACAATAAAATAAGTAAGCATGCAGCCACAACAACAATAATATAAGTAGACATGCAAGTGGAACCAAATCAACAGTAATATATGTAGGCATGCAACCTCAATAAAAACAATGTAAGTAGGCATGCAGATGGACCAACATCAATGCAAGTAGGCAGGCAACTGCAAAATAAGTAAGCACACAGCCGCAACAACAATAATATAAGTGGGCATGCAACCATAAAACCAACTATAATTTATATAGGCATGCAACCAGAACAACAACAATGTAACTATGCCTGCAACAGCAACAACAAAACAATAAAGTAAGTAGGCATGCAGCAACAACAGCAACAAGAATATAAGTAGGCATGCTAGCACAACAATATAAGTAGGCACACTACCGCAAAAACAACAATAATATAAGTAGGCAAGCAACCAAAATAACAATAATATAGTTAAGAACACAACTTCAAAAACAACAATAATATAAGTGGGCATGCAACCACAACAAAAACAATAATATTTTATTTATTTATTTATTTATTTTATTTTACATTTGTTAACCGGGATAGTCCGACTGGATACATGTCCATTTACAGTGGAGGCCCGGGGAGAAAAGCTCCAAGCAAGACAATATGAGACATTTACAGAAATAACAAAACATAAACATTTAAAGCAAGGTGAGGTTAGTCATTACATGATATGTAAATAATAGCTTAAATTTAGTTAGTTTACTTAATAATTATACATGATGACAGCAAATTATTATAATAAGGAGTACTCAGATAACCAGGATCAAGGAGTAGTATATTCAGAGAGATAGCTAGCCAGGGTTAAAGCAATGGCAGGTAATATCAGACCCCAGGTAGCCTTTTAGTTTAGTTTTAAATTGGTTTAAAGAGGGGAGAGAGGTAATATCAGGAGGGAGTTTGTTCCAAGTTTTCCCTCTTGAGTTGGTAAGGAGAGAGTCACCAGCTGCGTTATTGGTTTTACTTGTTTGTATAAGGAGACGACTGGATGACCTCAGTGGTCGAGGGTTATTACAAGGGGAGATCAATTTTTTGAGTGAGGGAGGGTATTCAGGGTTATATAAAATTTTGTGGGTCAGTACTAGTAGGTTATAAGAAATTAGTTTCCGTAGCTCAAGCCAGTTAAGCTGGGTTAAGTTGGTACAGTGGTGGGTTCTATATGGTAACCCAGTAACAAACCTAGCAATGTGATTATAACAGATAGTGAGCTTGTTCATGATCGTTTTATTAATATTATGTAGTAAGGGGGATGAGTACAGTAGGGTAGAGAGGAGATGGGTTTGGGCAATGGCAGATTTAGCTTGGGGGTCAAGAAGCTTTTTATTCTATATAGCGAACCTAGTTTCTTATTGATTGATTTAATCATTAGGTTTACATGAGTATCAAATTTTAGGTTGTTATCTATAGTTACCCTAATAATTTTGTCGAGGGGTCGGAGAGATTATTGTCCCGCCCTTTGCTTGGATTGTAAAGTTGAGGGGCTTGACCTTTGTGTCGGAGAAAACAATAACATTTTTGTTTTTTTGGATTAAGTATCAGACGACGACTAGAGAGCCAGTTTTCTACTTTGCTGAAAGTAGTTTGGGTTAAAGATTGTAACTCTATAGGGGATGTCCCAGAGCAAATCAGCGTGGAATCATCTGCATATTGAATGCAACTAGCATTTGATACAACTGTGTGCAGGTCATTGATGAAGATTGAGAATAATAGTGGTCCTAGGATGGATCCTTGTGGGACTCCTAGAGTATTGGGTTGAAAGTTAGAAAGTTTGGTCTGCCATAAAACTGCTTGTTTTCTACCATTTAAGTAGGATCTAAACCATTGAATAGCAGTAGTATCCAGACCAAATGAATGCAATGTATCAATTAGTAATTTATGGTCCACCATATCAAAGGCTTTGGACAGATCCAAGAATAATGCTGAGGAGATATTATTGTTATTATAGGTATTTATGGTATTGGAGAAGACAAGAAGGGCTGAGGTAGTGCTATGGAGAGGTCAGAAACCATGCTGAGTGTCAGCTAATAGGTGATTGTCAAGTAAGTGTTGCATAAGCTGTTTCTGCACGCCTTTTTCCATTATTTTTGCTAGGGGGGACAGTATGGATATGGGCCTGTAGTTCGAGAGGTCTGTGGAAGTGCCACCTTTATGGAGAGGAATTACATAGGATACCTTCCAGATATCAGGGATATTGGCCTCTGTTAGGGTCCGATTAATGAGTATTGACACAGGGTAGGCAATGGCTTCAGCTGATTTTTGCAAGTATTCAGCTGGAAGTTGATCAGCTGAGAGTGAGGTAGGTTTTAGTTTTTTGATTAATTTACAGATGAAAGAAGTTGCTACAGGCTGAAAGGTAAATTGGGGAATGTTTTTATAGGTGGGAGTATCAAGGCTTTGAGAGTTAAGTGGCAGTTGATTAGACAGGGTTTGGATTGTCTCAGTGAAGAAGCAATTGAAACTATTTGAGATCATGTCCGATGGTTTATCTATGAGTATAGCAGGGACAGGGGTAGTGGAGCGTCCTGGGTGTAGAAGATTATTTAGCCCGGCCCAGAACTTTTGTGGACAGTTATAACTAGGCACACAGCTGTAACAAAAAACAATAATATATGTAGGGTCGCAACTGCAATAAGAATAAAATAACTAGGCATGCAACTTCAACAACCAGTACAATATAAGTAGGAATGCATCCACAACAACAACAATAATAATATAAACACCAAATACAGCCAAACAGTGCTTAAAGTCCACCAAACACAAAACGAAAAAACACTGCTGCATCTGGATTCACACACAGTCCACTTTATTAAGTAATTCCACACGTTTAGATTGAGTGCTTTCTTCCCTTTGACAAGGGATTTCATCAGAATCTGTTTTTCCCACTCATTTCTCCCCTTAAATGCTCAATTACAACAGTAATAAAATAATGACATCATCCAATTTATGAATTAATTGATGTACAAATTCCTTATGTTTTAAAATACTATATAAAATACTAAAACATTATATTAAAATAAAATACAGTTCACTAAAATGCTTTATGTATAAAAATTTATTACTACAACCTTCTATGTAATATTTATTTCATAGACTCTACCTTTTTGTAAAGCAAAGGCTTGATAGATATTATGTCATTTAGCCCAGGGGCTTGGCTTGCCTGTAATTTAATTTGCCACCTTACTTCTCTTTCTTCTATGTGGCTTCTAAAGTTTCCACCCCTACGATTTTGTAACACTCTTTCCAAAATTGCAAACCTAAATTCAGAATAATTTGGGCAAGCTATGGAATGCTTGTACAAAGCATTATTCATATTTTTAGTTATTATTTGATATGTATGCTCATGTATCCTGTCCCTTAATCATCTCTCAGTTTTACCAACATAAAAACTGGGACAGGATTTACACATAGCTAAATAGACCACCCCTGTAGTCTGACAATTTCCCCTCTCAAATCTCACCATGGTCCTTAAAGAATTAAATATAATAATATTCTCTTCAGTATAAATATATTTACATTGGGAACAACTCCCACACCTTAACGTACCATACCTTCCCTTATTTTTTGGAACACCTTCAAAAGACTTTTTTAAGTTAGGTCCTATTTTATAAACAAAGTTTGGTTTAGGGCCTGCAATAGCCCATAACTTCGGATTATTTCTTAGAATAGCCCAGTTGTTATTCACTAGTTTTTCCACCTCATGTGCTTTACCTCCAAAAGGAACTACCATAGGTCTTTCAAATCCTTTATTTTCTTCACTACTCCTGTATATATCTCCTCTTAAAGCACTTGAGTTTCCTAATAGGGGCTTGTACTTTTTCACCCATTCATTCCTTACATACCTAACATATTCATCAATTATTTTAGTAGGGTATCCCCTTTCTTGGAATAATTTGGCTGTTACCAATAATTCTTCATCAACATCTTCTTCTTGGATGTCATCCTGGCTATCCTAACCAGTTGTCCTTTAATAATACTATTTTTTTTTGTACAGGATGACTACTGGTATATTGTAAATATGAATTACTAAAGGACGGTTTCCTATATACCTTAGATTTAAAAGAAATATTGTCCTTTTGAATGTATGTATCTAAATAATTTATACCATTCTTTTTATATTCATATGTGAATCTCAAGAACTCTGTACTTTCATTAAGGTATTTCACCAAATCTTGGATATTATTTTCTGGACCCTTCCATAAAATAAAAATATCGTTCAGGAACCTAACATATACATTCATGTACTGAAAAAACTCACTTTTAAACACTTTATTGTGTTCCCACTCTAACAACACAAGATTGGCATATATGGGGACACATGATGCCCCCATATCTACCCCCTTGTGTTGCCTATAGTATTCTCCCTCAAAAAATATGTAGTTATGGGTCCAATACTATCTCCATGAATTCCATAATCAATTCTATTTTGTCATCCACTAATTTGGTGTTCCTATGTAGACTCTCTAGAAACCATTCCAAACCTTCTTTTTTTGGGATAGATGTATACAAATCAACTATATCTATAGTTAAAAAAATTATGTCTTTGTCCCACAAATCTTTACCTATCCTTCCTAAAAGGTCCCATGAGTCCTTAAGTAAATGATCTGCATTCACAACTTGTTTGTTCAGCCAACTGTCTATTACAACTCCAAAAGGGTATGTTTTAGATCCCCGTCCATCCACTGTGGGTCTGAATATTAAGTTTTCAAGTCCCTTATGTGTTTTGGGTATCCCAAACATAGTAGCCACTATTGGTTTCCCTTGTCAAAGGGAAGAAAGCGCTCGATCTAAACATGTGGAATTACTTAATAAAGTGGACTATGTGTGAATCCAGACGCAGCAGTGTTTTTTCGTTTTGTATTTGGTGAACAATAATAATATAAGTAGGCAAGCATCCACAAAAACAGTAACATAAATAGGCACTCAAGTTCAACAACAATAACAACAAAAACAGCAATAATGTAAGTGTAACCTCAACAGCATTAATATAAGTAGGCATGCAATCTCTACAATAATAATATTAGGAGACACACAATTGCAACAATAATAATACAAGTAGGCATGAAACCACAAAACCAGCAGTAATATAGGTACGTGTGCAACTGCAACAACAGTAGAATGACTAGGCAAGCAACTGCAACAACCAGTACAATATAAGTAGGAATGCAACAGCAACAACTCAAGTTCAACAACTTACTTCTCAGCGCTTCTGTGGATCGCTAGTGATATCTGCATTGCTTACTGTACTTATTTCCTTGTTTCACTTGAAAGAAAATTACTGTTTGTCGTTTTTGCATTTAGTTACTTGCAACACATTGCACTCAAGTTACCTGGCACTTGCTCACTAAAGCAATTATATAAGTCAGCACTAAAAATTAAAAGCACTACACCCTCACTCCCCACTGGCCCTTGTTTTCAATTAAGGATTTCCCAATATTATTCTAGCATGTCCAAAGGTCAGTTGTCAATCTCCTCTCCGGTCCAGCTGGTGAATCTAGAATCTTGAGGCAATGTTATAATTGCCTCATGTACACTGAACAACCCTCTCCTCCTCCCACATAACACAAATACTTGCGAGAGATGCAGCTATTTAGCCAAACTGGAGGCTGAGCTCTCAACTCAGGACTGGCAAGACCAGACAGGAGGAGAAGGCAACTACACACACCACAAACCAGCCTCACATAATGCTACCACTCCACTGAATCAAACACATAAACACACAAAGACATACTCGGAGGCTCTGAGTAAAATTTACCTAAACAGCAGAGGCCTCCAAAGCGGACACCCAAACAACTGCTACCTCAAGAAACCCCACAAGCAACACATAAACCACAAAAAGCAGTGTGCAAAGCAGTCACAGCCCTTAAGGCCAAATACAACACCAAACATACTTGTCATAGGTGACTCCATAGTCAGACACACTGACGTCCCACTCACCAGGCTGAACAAGGAGAGGGTCACAGTAAGCTGCCTATCGGGCGCTAGAATCCGCCACATAACACAAGCACTTTCGGGGTCACTCCACAGCAAGTACAAATATGACACAGTCATTGTCCATGCTGGTGTGAGCGACCTGAGGCGATACCTCCCTGGACTACATGAAAAGAGACATAGAGGAGCTCTCTGATTATGTAGCCCAGGCAGGTATGACCCTAACCCTGAGCAGTATCCTTCCTTCACCAAGAATGATGCCACAATATAGAGACAAGATAATCAGCTTTAACAATTGGCTTAATGTCTGGTGTCATTCAAAGGGATCCAGTGTCTGTCTGCCTGGGATGACATGCTTGACAAGCCACGCTGCTTCGCAAGGGATGGCTTGCACCTGTCACCTGGGATTCGGATATTGGCTAAGGCTCTTGCCACCCCCATAGTGCCTTTTTAGGCAAGGCTCAAATTCTAAACCTACCACCCTAGAAAACAAAAATGGGAAGAAACTGAGGGTAATGCTGCTCAATACCAGAAGTCTAAATCTCAAAATGCACGCACTCGAGGCCCTTCTCAGTATGGAGAACATCCATGTCTGTGCTGTAACCGAAACCTGGTTCAAGGTTCCTGAGAGCACCCGGCACTATTAGGTTTTACTCATATCATGCGTTCAGCCCCAAAACCCAGAACACACCACAAAAGGAGGGGTGTATCCATATTCATAAAGGATACCCACACCTCCAGGTTGGTGGCAACGCGCCGGCTTCTTGGAAACCATCCAGGTGCAACTAACCATAGAGCAAAACTGCTCTACAAATTGTAGCATGCTACAGGCCACCCTCTCAAACTCAGGAACCTCACACAGCCTTCCTGAAGACACTGGAGGGTATAAATGTATCTCAAACACCATCATATTGGGTGACTTCAACTACCGAATATAGACTGGGAACATTACTCAGGCCGTAACTTTCTAGCCGAACGGTTCCTCGAGTTCATAAATTCAAATGCCATGGAACAGCTAGTCACTGTTCCCATGAGGGCCGAAAACATACTAGATCTCATTGTCACAAACATGGGGACAAAATGCTCCACACGAAGTATATCCGTCATTGGTGAGATCTGACCACAAACTAATGTCACTGGAAATCCCCATCCCGCCCCCACCCAAACAAAAAGACCACAGTGAAGAACTTCTCTAAAGCAAACTTCACACTACTCAAGACTGGTGTGGTATCCTTCAAGGCCCCTGAGCCAGTGGAAACCACAACCCAAGCTGCGGAAGCCCTTACAAATGCCGTCTATGAACACCTCCAGGACTGCATGGATCAGGCAATCCCAAATAAAACCAAGACTCTTTCCACAAAGGGCAAACGTCCAGTCTGGTGGACCCCAGCCATTAACAAACTTTCCAATAAGAGAGAAAGCTATTACATGATAGAACAAAATCCATAAAAGGGAAGTTACCCCTGATCATTATTAGTAAAAAAATACGAGCACTCATAAAATCAACTAAGGCCAATTTTGAGAGAAAAATTGCCATGGATTCAAAGGACAATCATAAGGCCTTTTTCAGCTATGTTAGGAACCTGGGTGGAAACTCCCAGATATGCTCAGAATTAGTCCAAATGATACAAAATCACTGAACCCACAGACATTGCCAACATACTGGCAGACAGGTTCAGTGCAAACTTCACCCCTCTCCCCCAAAGGAGAGATAACTATCCCAGCCGAGTGTAGCCTCCCGGACATCTCAAATGCGCAGGTGAAAGCTGCTCTCTCTAAAGCTAAAACACAGCATCAATGGGACCGGATGGTGTCCCCGGCTGTGTGCTACACGAGCTAAATGAGGAATTAAACCCGCACATAAGGCAGCTGTTTAATCTCAGCCTTACCACAGGATACGTGCCCAAGGGTGGCGTCACGGCAACTGTGGTCCCACTCCCACAAAGGTGGCGCCTCACGGACCCTGGTAATTACCGCCCCATAAGCTTAACAAGTCTAGTCTGCAAAGCTATGGAGAGGATCATAATGGAGCTCATAAACAAAGATATAGGGGACTTGCAGACATTGGACCCGACCCAGTTTGGCTTTGTCAAGGGAAGATCATGCCTTTTTGAACTTGGTCGACTTCTTCGAAACAGTCACCAAGGCCATTGATGAGGAAAGGCAGTCCATACAGCCTACCTTGACCTTGCAAAGGCTTTTGACACAATACCCCACTCGGGTATTGTAGAAAAACACCAGCTTAAATGTAAACCCATATGTCACAAGATGGGTTGCAAACTGGCTTAAGGACAGAACCCACAGGGTTAGAGTTGCTGGCGCTATGTCAGACTCCAAGCGGTCACAAGTGGTGTCCCACAGGGCTCAGTCTTTGGCCCCTATTGTTTGGCATCTACTTCTCAGAAGTACAGGCCAACATGGGAGGACTTTGGCTGACAAAGTTTGCAGGTGACTGCAAACTGGGCGCCATAGTGGAAAGTGCATCGACACGGATATCCTTCAGAAGGGACTCACGGAAACAGATAGCTGGTGCCAGAGCCATGGCCTGAAGTTAAGCCAAAAATGTATAGTCATACCCTTCGGGAAAAACAAGGTAACCCCAAGCTACCATATAGGTGGCAATCCACTAAGCACAGAAGAGGTTATCAGGGACCTGGGGACCCAGGTTGACAGTGGCCTTTCTTTGACACTCACGTTGCTAAAGTGGTTAGAAAGACCTTCTACATTGCCCACCTGATCATGAAGGATTCACATCCAGATCTAGTGAGGACATTGTTCCCTGTACTCTTCACTTATCAGACCAATGATCAGTACAATGCCCATTAGGGATGTATCTCACCCGACATCTGCAGCAATTAGAGAGACCCCAAAAGTTCCTCACCAAAAGGATAAGGGACTCCAAAATCTGTCATATGCTGCCAGATTGAAGAAACTCCAGTTCTATTCAGTCGCATACCGTCTGCTCAGAGGTGACATGTGCCTGACATACAAGGCCATGTCCAACCCGGAATTAATGGACATGCTCCACCTCAAAAAATCCAAATCCACCAAAACCACTAGAGCAAGCGACTTAAACCTTAGCACGGATATAAATAGGACGTGCTGGAGGGATAGATTTATCACTCAGAGACTCCCTATGCTGTGGAATAAAATCCCGGTCCATGTGAGGCAGAGCACCTCGCTGACTCTGTTCAAGAGAAATCTATACCTGTGGATGGGAGATCATAGGTTTACCCCGGGAATCATCTCTATGTCACTGCTGGACAGAGGCACAAAAAACTAATGGGCACAGTATTTTTTCATATAAGGGGTGGCGTAAGCCACAAAAATTTGTCTAGGCTTATAAATGCCTTAGGGCAGATAGCCTAGTATAAACCTATGAACCTATGAACCTATGAACAACAATAATATAAGTAGGCAAGTAACTGCAAAAACAATAATACAAGCAACTTCAACAACAATAATAATATATGAGAGAAGGCACCACAACTGGAGCAGTTAACACAGCAAAGTACAAAGTTTAATGTAAAAAGTAAGCGCTTTCATGGCCCAAAGGAAGCTTCTTCAGACTTCAATACAGTCATGAAAAAAAAACTTATTTATAATGCTTAAAAACAATTAAGTTACAATCATGTTAAATCACTCATTCAATCAAACAATATCATGCAAAAACTTCTTAAAGTAATAGGTATATATTTATACTAATACTAATACTTACACAAACTACTCTATAATTCATGAAAAATATTCTAAAACATATAAAATACATACGGAAATATATAAGAGAATGCAATGCTGTACATATTCTAAAGCTTTAATCTAAAAAATAGAATAAATTGATAAAATCTATACATGCTTTAAAATAAATAATTTAATGTTTCAAAGATATATCAACTAGAAATGGTCTAAGTGCTACCTCATCATTGAGGCTAAAGTCTCTGTCAGCCTGCGTCCTAATAATCCATTTAATTTCCTTATGCTCTGTAAAATTCTTAAAATTTCCTAACCTATGAGTACGAGGAGTAAATTCTATAACTAAAAATAAAAACTTGTGTAAAGTGCCATACTCCAAAACATGTCTTGCTAGGGCATTCCCTTCATCCTCTCTGTTGATAGCATAAATATGTTCCCTAACTCTGTCTCTCAGAGTCCTATTGGTCATCCCTATATAGAAAGATGGGCATTGGGTGCAATAGGAAAGATATATGAGGTCCCTACTCATACAATCTGCATAGTGTCTAAAAGTATATGTATATCTCGTAGTGGGATGTGTAAACTTATCCTGACTGCTCATATATTGGCAATGGTTACATCATCTGCAAGGAAATGTTCCTTGTCTCTGAGAGACAACAGGACTACCATTAGGTGTAACATCCCTGTAACACAACATTCTTTTCAATGACTTATTATTTCGATATGTGAAATTTGGTTGTAACCCCACTACATTACTTAACTTCTCATCAGATGCTAAAATTGCCCAGTTCTTGTTCACAATATCACATATAACCTTATTGTTATTGGTATAAGGTAACACCATCCCACATTCATTCAATGCTCTTGGATTGTTGGTGTTATATCTAATATTATTGACACTATCATATTTTCTATAATATGGTCTGCCCTTCATATGTCTATCTACAAAATCTAGTGTCTTTATTTATTGTATTCATGTGGCATATAGCCTCTAATCCTTCAGCTCATCTTTCAATTATAAAAGGGCTCCTTCACAACAAGAGGTAGCACTTAGACCATTTCTAGTTGATAGACCTTTGAAACATTAAATTATTTATTTTAAAGCATGTATATATTTTATCAATTTATTCTATTTTTAGATTAAAGCTTTAGAATACGTACAGCATTGCATTCTCTTATATATTTCCATATGTATTTTATATGTTTTAGAATATTTTTCATGAATTATAGAGTAGTTTGTGTATGTATTACTATTAGTATAGGCATATACCTATTACTTTAAGAAGTTTTTGCATGATATTGTTTAATTGAATGATTGATTTAAGCTGATTGTAAATTAATTGTTTTAAGCATTATAAATATTTTTTTTTTCATGAATGTCTCACTTGGTCCGGATGTAAGGAAGAAAGTGAAGGAATTTGAAAAGCAGAAGGATATGCCATATTTCCGTTTTTTCCACTCCCCATAAAGCAGCAACCAAGGAACCAGCAGTATCAGTCACAGAGCAGAGGAAGGAAAAGGAGAAAATTTTAGGGAGAAAACCAGGAGAGCAATGTGAAGAACAAGAAAGCTTGGACGAGGCTACCCTTGGACTAGTGCATAACATATCAGACTACATCCTTACTGAAGCTGAACATTCATTACTCAATAAAGGTCTGTCCTTCATTCCTTCACTTAATAGTGACAATGTCGAACATATTATAGACATTAAAAAGTTCTGTAGGAATGCTATGCTTAATCTTATTTATGGGAATAGTTCTACAGATGTATTTAATTTTAGGAAGCCATCTGTTTATTCACCAGCATTGTACCCATTATTGGAAGCATTTGAAAAGGCTTGTGAAAGTGACATTATGAAATTGCCTACTTCAGCAACAAATAAGCATAATTTCCATAATTTAACCACTGATGATTCCAATGCTTTACAATCATTGAAAAATAATGCTGATATAGTTATATGTCCTGCAGACAAGGGGGGAGCTATTGTTTTAATGAATGCCATATCAATTTATTCTATTTTTTAGATTAAAACTTTAGAATACGTACAGCATTGCATTCTCTTATATATTTCCATATTATTTTATATGTTTTAGAATATTTTTCATGAATGATAGAGTAGTTTGTGTATGTATTAGTATTAGTATAGGCATATGCCTGTCACTTTAAGAAGTTTTTGCATGATATTGTTTAATTGAATGATTGATTTAAGCTGATTGTAACTTAATTGTTTTTAAGCATTATAAATAAGTTTTTTTTTTTTCATGAATGTATTGAAGTCTGAAGAAGTGTCCTTTGGGGCGTGAAATTGCTTACTTTTTACATTAAACGTTGTACTTTGCTGTGTTACCTGCTCCAGTCATGGTGCCTTCTCTCATATTTTGCTTACTTGGCTTGGGACCTTTATTTGGGAGAAGCTCTACAAACTAGTTGTTGTGTGTGTTTGAACAATAATAATATAATTAGGCATGCAAGTGCAACAACAACAATAATATAAGGCACACAAGTGGAACAAACTCAATAATATAATTAGGCACACAAGCACATCAACAACAGTAATACATGTAGGTATGAAACCTCAAAAAATTCAATGTAAGTAGGCATGCAACTGCAAAAACAACAATAATATACGTAAGTAAGCAGCCTCAACAACAGTAAAGTAAGTAGGCTCACAATCACAACAACAATAAAATAAGTAGGAACGCAACTGCACCTATCAGTCCTACATAAGTAGGAATGCAACTGCAACAACAACAACAAGTAGGCAAGCAACCACAAAAACAGTAATATAAGTAAACTTCAGCAACAATAATGATATATATTAGGCATGCAACCAGAACAAAATCAATAATATAAGTAGGCATGCAATCGCAACAACAATAATACAAGTAGGCAAGCAACCACAAAAACAATAATATAAGTAGGCATGCAACTTTAACAACAACAATAATAATATAATTAGGCATGCAACCAGAACAACAATAATATAAGTAGGCATGCAACAGCAAAAACAACAATAATAAAACAGGCATGCAAGTGGAACAACAATATAAGTAGGCATGCAACAGCAGTAACAGTAAAATAAGTAGCCATGCAGCCACAACAACAATAATATAATTAGGCATGGAACCACAATAACAGCAATAAACGAAGTACGCATGCAACTCTAGCAACAACAATAATATAAGAATGCATACAACCACAACAACAACAATAATATAAGAAGGCAGACGGAACAACATCAATGCAAGTAGGCATGCAACTGCAACAACAACAAAATAAGTAAGCACACATCCAGAACAAGTCAACTGCAACAACAGTAATATAAGTAGGCATGCAAACACTACAATAATGTTAATAGGGATGTACATTCAATAACAATATTATTAGTAGGCATGCAACCATAACAACAACAATATAAGTAGGCACCCAGCTGCAAAAACAATAGTATAAATAGGCACGCAAACCAAACAACAATAAAACTCGGAACGCAGCTGCAAAAGCAATAACATAACTATGCATGCAACCTCAAGAACATTAATATAAGTAGGCATGCAAAAGCTAAAACAACAATAATATAAGTAGGTATGCAACTGCAACAACAATAATATAAGTAGGTAAGTAACCAGAAAAACAACAATAATATAAGTAGGGATACAACCTCAACTACATGAATATAAGTAGGCAAGCAACCGTAAAACAATATAAATAGGCACACAACCGGAAAAACAACAATGTAACTAGGCATGGAACAACAACAACAAAACAATAAAATAAGCAGGCACACAACCACAACAACAATAAGAAAATAAATGGGCATGCAACCAGAACAAGTAACAACAATAATATAAGTAGGGACACAACCGCAAAAACAATAAGAAGGCATGCAACCTCAACAACATTAATATAAATAGGAATTCAACTGCAAAAACAATAATATAAGTAGGCATACAACCTCAACAATAATATAAATAGGGACGCAACTGCCACAAAAATAATATAAGTAGGCATGCAACTGCAAAAGCAACAATAATATAAGTAGGCATGTAGCCTCAACAACAATAATGTAAGTAGGTTCATAACCACAACCACAACAAAATAAGTAGGCATGGAACTGCAGCAATCAGTACAATATAAGTAGGAATGCAACTGCAACAACAACAACAGTAATATAAGTACGCAGGAAACTGCAGAAACAATAATATAAGTAGGCATGCAACTTCAACAACGATAATAATGTAATTAGGGATGCAACTGGAACAAGAATAATATAAGTTGGCATGTAACCACAAAAACAACAATGATATAAGTAGGCATGCAACATGAACAACACTGATATAAGTAGGCAAGCAACAGCAAAAACAACAGTAATATAAATAGGCATGCAACCAGAAAAACAACAATGTAACTAGGCACGCAACAGCTACAACAAAACAATAAAACAAGTAGGCATGCAACCACAGCAACAACAAGAATATAAGTAGGCAAGCAACTGAAACAATGATATAAGTAGGCACACAACTGCAAAAACAGTAATATAAGTAGGCAGGCAACCTCAACAACATTAATATAAGTAGGCATGCAACAGCAAAACCAATAATATAAGTATGCATGCAACCTCAAAAACAATAATATAAGTACATACACAACTGCAACAGAAATAATATGAGTATGCATGCAACTGTAAAAACAATAATATAAGTAGGCATGAAGCCTCATAAGCAATAATATAAGTAGATATGCATCAGCAACAATAATATAAGTAGGTACGTAACAGCAACAAAAACAATACTACAACTAGGCATGCAGCTCTAGCAACAAAACATTAATGTAAGTAGGTTCACAACCACAGCAACAATAAAATAAGTAGGCAAGCTACCGCAAAAACTACAATAATATTTGCAGACATGCAACCTCAACAACAGTAAAAGAAGTAGGCATGCAACCACACCAACAATAATATAAGTAGGCATGAAACCACAACAGCAGCCATAAAATAAGTAAGCACACAACTCCAGCAGCAGCAATAATGTAAGAAGGAATGTAACCACAACAACAATAATATAAGAAGGCACAGAAATGCAACAACAATAATAATATAAGTAGGCATGTAACCGGAAGAAGAACAGTAGTATAAGCAGGCACACATATGCAGTAACAACAATAATATAAGTAGGCACACAACTGCAACAACAATAGTAATCTAAGTAGGCACGCAACATCAATATCAATAACATAAGTAGGCATGCCATGGCAACAGCAACAACAATACAAATAGGCATGCCACCTCAACAACAATAAATTAAGTAGGTACCCAACTGCAACAACAAGAACACTATCAGTTGGAATGCAACTGCAACAACAAAAATACAAATAGGCACATAATCACAAAAACATTAATATAAGTAGGCACACAACTTCAACAACAATAATATAATTAGGCACACAACCCCAACAATAATATAACTAGGCATGCAACCGCAACAACAATTATATAAGTAGGCACACAACATCAGCAACAATAATCTAAGTAGGAATGCAACCTAAAGAACAACAGTAACATGAGTTGGCATGCAACTGCAACAGCACCAGTAATATAAGTAGGTATGCAACCTCAAAAACAATACTATAAAAAGGCACGCAACCACAACAGTAATATAAGTAGGCACACAAACTCAACAACAGCAATAATATAACTAGGCATGCAACCACAGCAATGACGATATATGTAAGCATGCAGTCGCAACAAGAATGGTATAAGAAGACATACAACAGCAACAACAGCAATGATATAAGTAGGGACGAAAAACAATAAGATAAGTAGGCATGTAACCTAAACAGCAACAATAATTTAACTAGTCTTGCAACCCTAAGAACAATAGTATAAGTAGGCACACCATGGCAACAACAACAATACAAATAGGCACACAACCTGAACAACAGTAAATTAAATACGTACCCAACTGCAAGAAGAAGAAAAAGAAGAAGAATATAAGTAGGAATGCAACCACAACAAAAACAATAATACAAATATGCACATAACCACAAAAAGAATCATAAAAGTAGGCATGCAAACGCAACAACAACAATAATAAAATTAGGCACACAAACACAGCAACAACAATATAAGTAGGCACGTAACTGCAAAAACAACAATAAAATAAGTAGGTATGCAATGTCAGCAACAACAACAATGGTATGAAAAGGCATACAACCACAACAATGATATAAGTAAGGAAGAAAAACAATAAGATAAGTAGGCATGTAACCACAACAGCAACATTAATTTAACAAAAAACACACAGTGAACTGCATCAACCATTTTATTTCACAAACATAAAAAATAAAAAAGTACTTAGCGCTTTCACCCACACATATTAGGGCATCAGAGTACAAAGGATTAACATCAAGGCCATTCATATATATACAAAAATTGCCTAATAACATAATTGATCAATTAAATAATTAATTGATTGATCAATTCAATGTAGAGGTATATGTTAAAGTGACTTGGCTCAAATATAAAACAACCTGTTTGAAATACATATTATATATATGTCAACACTGTACATATAAAAAGGTAAAAAACTTAAAATATATTAATATAAAATATTTAAATAAAAATTGTAAATATGTTGAATCTTAACTATATACACAAAATTAGGTCATATAAAATGTGACCTATATTTTAAAATACTTGAGATAGATATATTTTCATTAATACCAGGTAGCATACAAGCATTTAATCTGAATTGCCATAAGCATTCCATAGCCTCAAGCATAGTCTTCTCATCACCGCCTTTATGAATGTTGTGTGGAATTCTATCTATGACAAAAAATATAAATCTCTTAAAATGTGGACATCTGGTACTATGCATATATAAGGAACTTGTAGTCTTATGTTTCTTGATATCTCTAGCATGCTCAACTATGCGTTCTCTTAACTTCCTAATGGTTTTACCAAAATAAAATGCCGAGCATGTTGAGCAAGTTGCCAGATATATCACAATCTTTATGTTGCAATTACAATATCCTGGGCATCGAATGGTCTTACTGTAACCCTGTATTGCAACATAGGGACCATCATTAATGTATTTACAAGTGTGACAGGTACCACATTTACTCATTTTAGATGTTTTATATAAATTCCTGTTAACATTAGACTCGTAGATGTCCTTTAAGTTTCTCCCTCTACTAAATGTAATTTTAGGCTGACTTCCTAATATCTTAGATAACTTAGCGTTGTTTATAAAAACACTTGTCCATCATACCTCTCAACCTGGAAACATCAAAAATCTGGACAAGGCCCATGAAAAATAGGTACAAATCTGTACACTGATTAACATCTAATTTGCATATACAATTATGTAACCCCACCCACTCCAATGGAATTGTGGGATACCAACTTTCAAATGCAAACCGAAGAACAGACAACCAAAATATGGCACCAGAGTCCCCCTGCAGCCATTCCAATGTCCCATTGCCTGGCTATTTCACCCCATTTACCATAAACACTAATGTATGCATACTGCTTTACTTCTACAATGATTATTTGGATTTTATTTTTACATTTTACAGCACAACAATGCAGAAACACTAATAGACATCATCTGGTAAACAAAGCAATAATGTCTCACAATGAAAATAGGCTTGGCATTAAAACTTTCTGCCTTTGAAACTCACTTTCATTGAAACAGCACTGAAGAACACATAACTAAATGTTCTACACTATACACCCTCAGATACTAAAAAATGTAGATAGTTGCATTAGGGCATTGCACAATATAGGCAATATCCTTAGTGCATTGCAGAGGGAATTTGAGCTGGCATGGAACAAGCTTAACAGGAAAAATTGAAAAGCAATGTACGAATAACCAAATTGTTTCTTTTACCCCATATACTGAAGCACAGATAAATAAAGTTTAAACTCAATTACAAATTTAATACAAGATGTCAAATCTGCTTACAGCTCAAACAGGGAAAGCAGCTGCCTTAAATGTGTTGCTTCCAAGATAGGAATGTGGCCTTACCATTATCTCATTAATTTCATTTCTTTAGCTCAAAATGTTCCTCCTTTGCAAACAGCTGAAAGGTACTGAGATTCATTAACCTGAACAGTTTGAGAGGCACACGACTATAATACTTAAAGGAAAGGCATCTTAATTCCAGTAACAGCCAGAGCTACTATTTTCCAGGCTAACATTTTGCTAAAAAAAAAGATACTACCCACCACTTAACAACAAGCTGCTTGTCAGACAAGAAGCACTCAGCTGGGAACTGCTGCACTTCCAACAGTGCATTCACAAAAAATTCTTCAGCATACTGAAATAATGTTTGTATCTTCGCTTATCCGCCCCCAACCTTCCACAGAAGGCACACAACTGACCCACCTAATGCTTTACTCAAACAGCTGCTCTGTAAAGTAAGGTGATGGATTACAAGCAAGACATGAACAAAACATATTACTTAACTGCCAAAAAAAAAATGTATATTTAGCATGTGATGAACACAGACAGAATGATGACATATAGCTGACCACTTGATTCTTCCCAAAAACCAAGCTTTCACATTGTCTTAAGTTTGATTTTGTTTTTGCCTGTAACTGAATACAGTATGCTTTATATTAATAAAAAAACAGTCCCTGAATTATCATCACAAACAAGTTTTACATAAAACAAATGAATGACTTAATATCACAAATCTAAATTAAATAGCTACCCTTCTGAGTCAGCTATCATGTGTAATTGGTCTGATACAATAAGAAATATATCAACAAAGCCAAGCCTTAATTCAATACCAATAAACAGTTGAACTTGAATCATTTTTTTCTTACATACCACATTTAGTACTCCTAACAATTCACTCCACAACTTCAATCGTGTGTATAACACCACTGCTACTTTTGGAGCTACCAGATGTTTCTCAGCTACATATCTCAGTGGAAAGGCTTTTGTCCAAACTTTTTATGCATGGGGCATGACAAATTCTGACCGAGACATATTCAAGCAAACCAGGAAACACATAACTAGACTACTGAAAAAACAAGTGGAAACAAAAACAGACCTGTCCTGTATTATACAAAAAGCGCCAACTCCTACTCCTCCGTAAGCCAGGACAAAAAAATGCACTGAAGATGTACCAAAGAGTCTAAGTCCAATTTAAAACAATGACCGTCACTTCAAAAAGTTGTTTTTTAATGCTTTTTTTATTCAGTAGAAAGAGCGTTTTCGCTGTAGTTAATACTGCAGCTTCTTCAGAACAAAACGAAACATTCAAAAATACCGCCAACAAATGTATATATAGAACGCAAGGGTGACTTAATAGTTAGTTAAATTTAAAGAAACAAAACATCAAAGTCATGCTGCATGCACGCCTAATAAAATCATTAATCCAAGCATAGAAAAATTACTAAAACTGCATTAAACATGCTTTTGCTTTATAGTCCTTCAATGCGAAAAGTTTCAGCCAAATAATCTTGTAAACTGTCAACCCAGCACTCTCCTTACACTAAAAAAAATATATATATATTAATACAAAAAACAAGACAATGTATGAAGGGGTTCGGTTGCTTATAAAATTATTAATTTACAACAACCAGTTGGAAATTACCAATAATTGACATAAATCTACGCTTTAAATACCATCAATACTTTAAAAGTGCTATCCTAACTAACCACCAGTAAAATCTGTTAGGAAAAACACCACCAATTAAAAACAAACACGCTGAATTAATGTAAGTTGTATACAGACCAATCTTTTTTTCCTTTTCTTTTGCAACAACTAGCTTCAGAAGGGTCGCTCTAAATATAGAAAATAAATGCACAGGCTAATAAACAAACTGCTCAAGTCATACTTACATGCACACACCACTTTCCTTATTCGAGTCTTGCTACCCTGAAATGAGTTCTGCTACCTGCCGTTGTCATTATCCTCTCTGCCATTCCTGCTTGCAAATTTTGCAAAGAAGTTCCTCTGCCTTTCTTGCTCGCAGTCGCAAACAAGTGCTGGTGGTGTTTCCCCATTCCCGCTCGCAATTCTGCTGTTATCCTTGCAGCTAGGCCAGACGGGAATGATGACGTGAGCTCCTTAAGCTCAATTCCGACTGGCTGGTAGCCTTGATGGAGCTGACGTCATCGCACACGTGATGACGTCAGCTCCGACAGCGCGAAAATTGAAAAAAAAAAAACAAAGCAAAAAAATCGGAAATGAAAGGGTGCCACTCGGGAATCGTGACACCCTTTCATTTAGACCCCAAAACACAGTAAAAACCGAGTAATTTGGTATGGTTGGGAGGTCTGTTGTCCATGTCTCCTTAATGATGTTAGCTATGTAATGTGATGTATCATTATATGGCAAAATAAATTAATCATATTTAAGCAAACTGGAATTGGCCTTGGCCAAATTGTCACACCCATATTTGATAATGGGTCTATAAACTATGGTCCTATTAATATAAATATCCCTTTTGATAGTACCAATTAAGTTATTGGGGTATCCTCGGTCTATAAACATATTGGACAGTATTTCAATTCCTTGTTTGAATATATTATCATCACTAATAATTCTTGATAATCTAACCATTTGCCCCTTAATCAAATTTCTTTTTTGATAAAAAGGATGACAACTGTTAAAATGTTAAAAACAATTAGAAAAGGTTTTCTTCCAAAAAATGTTGGAATGAAAACCATCATCATCATGGGACAAAATAAGATCAAGAAATTCACATTGTTTGTCTTGAATGTTACTAGTAAACTTAAGAAAATCAGATGCCCTACCCAAATATTCAATGAATTCAATCAACTCAGCATTTTCACCTGTCCAAAATGTAATAATATCATCCAAATAACGCAAATACAGGGATACCTTATGCCAATAAGCAGATGTAAACACTGAGTCAATTTCCCATTTAGCTAGCACCAAATTTGTATAAGTAGGAGCACATCTGGCGCCCATTGCAACACCAGTACTTTGTCTATAGAATTCACCATTAATATAAATAAAATTATTTTCCAACACAATTTCCATTAATTCAGTTAGCATGCATTTAGTGACATTCATGCCACTATAACTCAATAAACTAGCCTCAAACATTTCAAGACCCTGCTTGTGAGGAATAACTGAAAATAAATTGACCACATCAATAGTAGCCATAATCAAGTCAGAAGTAGTCATGGCATTATTTT
Organism: Protopterus annectens; assembly: GCF_019279795.1. Taxonomy (NCBI): domain Eukaryota; kingdom Metazoa; phylum Chordata; order Ceratodontiformes; family Protopteridae; genus Protopterus; species Protopterus annectens. The sequence goes on from NC_056735.1 coordinate 1,142,271,531, forward strand.
GTCTAATTAAATCCAGACAATGCCAGGAATCCCTTAAAATGTGTGGTAATTTAGCAAGAGTATCTTTGCAATTAACATCAATAAAAGATGCCAAGGCCTCAGTTTTTGAACCTCTTGCAGAAACAATAGGCCTGAAAGGTGGATTGTACACATCCTTGTGTATTTTTGGGATACCAAAAACAGTTGGAGTAATTGGAAATTCAACACTTAGATAACAGTATTCATCTTTAGTTAAAATTCCTTCCATCAAATATTCGTATAGTAACCAAACTACTTTCATATAGGCCCTTGACATCTCATATTTCGTCACTTTTTCATATGTATTAGTATCATTCAACATGATGGTCATTTTATTGTAATAATCTGTATTAGTCATTATTACCACACCACCTCCCTTGTCTGGTTTCATAACTCTAAAATTGTCAGAGGTAGTAATTTCTTTAAGACAAAATCTTTCAGCAGATGTGAGATTCTCAGCCAACATTAATTAATTTAACTAGGCTTGCAACCCGAAGAACAATAATATAAGTAGGCATGCAACCACAAAAATAACAGTAATATAAGTAGCCATACAACCTCAACAAGAATAATATGAATAGGCATGCAACCCCAACAACAAGAATAATATAAGTAAGCATGCAACCTCAACAAACAAAAAAAAAGTAGGCAAGCAGCTGCAACAAGAGCAATAGAAGTATGCATGCTACTACAACAGTCATAAAAGAAGTAAGCATGCAGCCAGAACAACTATAATATACATAGACATGCAACTGCAACAACAATAAAATAAGTAGGCATGCAACTGCAACAACAATAATGTAAGATGGTATGCAACCTGAACAAGAATAATATAAGGAGGCATGCAACCTCAATAACAATATAAGTACCCACAGAACCACAACATAATATGAGTAGGCGTGCAACAACAAAAACAACAATAATGTAAGTAGGCATGCAGCCTCAAGAGCAATAATATAAGTAGGCATGTAACTGCAGCAGAAACAATAACACAACTAGGCATGTGGCTGCAACTGCAAAACAATAATGTAAGTAAGTTTACAACCACAGCAACATAACCTAAGTAGGCACACAACTGCAAGAACCAGTACAAGATAAGTAGGAATGCAACCGCAACAACAACAATAATATAAGTAGGCAAGCTACAACAAAAACTATAATAATATATGTAGATACGCAACCTCAACAATATATTTAAGCAGGCAACCTCAACAAACACAAGAGTAGTATAATTAGGCACTCAACCACAACAATGATAATACAGATAGGCATGCAACAGCAAAAACAGTTATATAAGTAGGCCCACAACCTCAAGAACAATAATATATGCACTGAATCACAAAAAGAACAATAATATAATCAGGTACACAAACAGAACAACAATATAAGTAGGCATGCAACCGGAACAAAAATAATAATATAAGTAGGCACCCATACGCAATAACAACAATAATATAAGTAGGCACACAACTGCAGTGACAACAGTAATCTAAGAAGGCACACAACATTGACATCAATAATATAAGTAGGCATGCCATGGCAACAACAACAATACAAATAGGCACACAACCTCACAACATTAAATTAAGTGGGTCTGTATTATAGCATTGAAGTTTCAAAACTTTGAATGCTATAATATCGATCAGTTTTTGTCAAAAACTGAAAATAGCGAAGCCACGGAATGGCTTCACTATTTACTTTACTGTGGTGGGAAGGTTAATGACCGGGTTAAGGTAAGCATGTGAATGGAGGTTACGGACCGGGTTATGGTAAGTGTGGGAACGAATTGGGGTAAGGTGAGTGTGCAACAGTTAGGGACATTAGGGTTAGGAAGCAGGTAAGTTGAGTGTGCGGTAGTTAGGGGCTTTAGGGTTAGGGAGGGGGTAAGGTGAGTGTATGGTAGTTAGGGACTTTAGGGTTAGGGAGCAGGTAAGGTGAGTGGATAGGTAGTAGTGTAGGGTTAGAATTAAGTGTATGTGTGTTGTTTATTTATTTTTGTGTGGTTGTGTTGTGTGTATGTGTTTCGGAACAGCAAATTTTTTTCCCTGGGAAAATATTTGCTGTTCTGCGTGTTCGATATTTTGTGGTTTAGATATTTTAGGTACGATAAAATAGCGTTCACTGTTTATATAATTCGATAGGGTAATATAAACACAATTAAGTAGGTACACAACTGCAACAACAACAAGAAGAATATAAGTAGGAATGCAACCAGAACAACAACAATAATACAAATAGGCACATAATCGCAAAAACAATAATATATGTAGGCACGCAAACACAGCAACAACAACAATAATATAATTAGGCATGTAAACTCAGCAAAAACAATATAAGTAGGCATGTAACTACAAAAACAAGAATAAGAAAAGTAGGCATGCAACCTCAACAACAGTAATATAAGTAGGCACGCAACGTCAGCAACAACAACAATGCTATAAGAAGGATACAACCACAGCAACAATGATATAAGTAAAACAAGATAATTAGGCATGTAACCACAACAGCAACAATAATATAACTAGACATGCAACCCCAAGAACAATAATATAAGTAGGCACACAACCGCAAAAACAACAATAATATAAGTAGCCATGCAACCTCAACAAGAATAATATGAGTAGGCACACAACCCCAGCAACATGAATAATATAAGTAAGCATGTGACCTCAAAAAACAAAAAAAAAAGTAGGAATGCAGCTGCAACAGCAGCAATAGAAGTAGGCATGCTACTGCAACAATTATAAAATTAGTCAGCACACAGCCAGAACAACAATAATATAAACAGGCATGCAACTGCAGCAACAATAATATATGTAGGCATGCAACCGCAACAACAGTATTGTAAGTAGGCATGCAATCTCAACAAGAATAATATAAGTAAGCATGCATCTGCAAAAACAATAATATAAATAGGCATGCAACCTCAACAACAATAATTTAAGTACCCAAAAAATCGCAAAAGAAATAATATGAGTAGGCATGTAACCACAAAAACCAACAATAATATAAGTAGGTATGCAGCCTCAAAAATAATAATATAAGTAGGCACACAACCTCAGCAACAAAAACAATAATACAACTAGGCATGCAGCTGCAACTACAAAACAATAATCTGAGTAGATTCGCAACCGCAGCAACAATAAACTAAGTAGGCATGCAACTGCAAGAACCAGTACAATATAAGTAGGAATGCAGCAGCAACAACAATATAAGTAGGCAAGCTACCACAAAAACTACAATAATATATGTAGACACACAATCTCAACAACAATATAATTAAGCAGGCAACCTCAACAACCACAAGAGTAATATAATTAGGCACACAACTGCAACAACGATAATACAGATAGGCATGCAATGGCAACAACAATTATATAAGTAGGCCCACAACCTCAAGAATAATAATAAAGGTATGGAACCTCAAAGACAACATTAATATAATTAGGCACACAAGCAGAACAATATAAGTAGACATGCAACCACAACAACAAAACAGTAATATAAGTAGGCATGATACCTCAACAACAGTAAAATAAGTAGGCACACAGCCAGAACAACAATAATATAAGTAAGTATAGAACAACTACAACAGCAATAAAATAAGTATGCATGCAACTCCAGCAACAACAATAATATAAGAAGACAAGCAACCACAACAACAGTAATATAAGAAGGTACGCAAATGCAACAATAACAATAATATAAATAGGGACACAATAACAATAATAAAAGTAGGTATGCAACTGGAACAAAAATAATAATATAAATAGGCATGCATACGCAAAACAATAATATAAGTGAGCACACAACTGCAACAACAGCAATAATCTAAGTAGACACCCAACATCAACATCAATAGTATACGCAGGCACGCCATGTTAGCAACAACAATATAAATAGGTATACAAAATCAACAACAGTAAATTAACTGCAACAATGACAACAACACCAACAACAAAAATATAAGTAAGAATGCAACCACAACAACAATAATACAACTAGGCACATAACAGCAAAAACAATAATATAAGTAGGCAATCTCAACAATGTTAATATAGGTAGGCATGCAAATGCAAAAACAAGAATAACATAAGTAGGCTTGCAACCTCAAAAACAATAATATAAGTAGGCACACAACCTCAAAAACAACAATAATATAAATAGGCACACAGCTGTAACAACAACAATGTAAGTAGGCATGCAACAGCAACAACAAAACAATAAAATAGGTAGGTGCACAACCACAACAATGGCAAGAATATAAGTAGGCCTGTAACTGCAAGAACGATGATATAAGTAGGCACACAACTGCAAAACAACAATGATATAAGTGCAACCTCAACAACATTAATATAAGTAGGCATGCAACTGCAAAAACTATAATATAAGTAGGCATGCAACCTCAACAATAATAATAACATAGGTAGGCATGCAACTGCAACAGCAGTAATATAAGTAGGCATGCAACCAAAAAAACAACAATACTGTAAGTAGGTGTGCAAACTCCACCACAATCATATAAGTAGTCACGCAACCCCAACAAGAATAATATAAGTAGGCATGCAACCTCAACAAAGAAAAAAACTAAGTAGACATGCAGCTGCAACAACAGCACTTCAAACAGGTATGTACTGCAACAACCATAAAATAAGTAAGCATGCAGTCAGAACAACAACAATAATATAAATAGGCAAAAACAAAAATAATACAAATAGGCATGCAACTGCAAAAAGAATGATATTAATACGCATGCAAACAGAACAAAATAATAATATATGTAAGCATGTAACTACAGCCACAAGAATACATGTAAGTACACAACTGCAACAATAATAATTGAAATAGGCACACAACCATGGAAACAATATTATAAGTAGGCATGCTACCTCAGCAACATTAATATAAGTAGGCATGCAAATGCAAAAACAAGAATAATATAAGTAGACATGCTACCTTAACAACAGTAAAGAAGTAGACTTACAACCAAAACAATGTAGGCACTCAACAGCAAAAACAAAAATAATGTAAGCAGGCATGCAACCTCAACAACATTAATATAAGTAGGCATACAGCCACAAAAACAACAATAATATAAGTAGGCTTGCAACCTAAACAATGATAATATAAGTAGGCATGCAACAACAACAAAACAGTAAAATAAGTAGGCATGCAACCATAACAATGACAAGAATATAAGTAGGCATGCAACTGCTACAACAATAATATAAGTAGGCACAGAAGCGCAAAAACAAAAATGATATTAGTAAAACCTCAACAACATTAATATAAGTAGGCTTGCAACCACAAAAACAATAATATAAGTAGGCATGCAACCTCAATAGCAATAATATTAGTAGGCAGGTGCAATAACATAAGTAGGCAAGCAACTGCAAAAACAGTAATACAAGTAGCCATCCAACCTCAACAGCAATAATATAAATAGAAATGCAACTGCAGCAGCAACAGTAATTTAAGTAGTCATGCAACAACAACAAAAACAATAATATCACTAGCCACACTGCTGCAAGAACAGAACAATAATATAAGTAGGCTGGTAAACCGAAACAACAATAACATAGCTAGGCATGCAACTGCAAGAACCAGTACAATATAAGTAGAAATGCAACCATAACAACTATAAGTAGGCAAGCAGCCAATAAAACAACAATAATATAAGTAGGCTTACAACCTAAACAATGATAATATAAGTAGGCATGCAACAACAACAAAACAGTAAAATAAGTAGGCATGCAACCATAACAATGACAAGAATATAAGTAGGCATGTAACTGCTGCAACAATAATATAAGTAGGCACAGAAGGGCAGAAACAACAATGATATTAGTACAACCTCAACAACATTAATATAAGTAGGTATGCAACCGCAAAAACAATAATATAAGTAGGCATGTAACCTCAACAACAATAGCATAAGTAGGCAGGTAACCACAGCAGCAATAATATAAGTAGGCAAGCAACTGCAAAAACAGTAATACAAGTAGCGATACAACCTCAACAGCAATAATATAAATAGACATGCAACTGCAGCAGCAACAGTAATATAAGTAGTCATGCAACCACAACAAAAACAATAATATCACTAGCCACACTGCTGCAAGAACAGAACAATAATATAAGTAGGCTTGCAACCAAAACAACAATAAAATAGCTAGGCACGCAACTGCAAGAACCAGTACAATATAAGTAGGAATGCAACCACAACTATAATATAAGTAGGCAAGCAACCGTGAAAACAATAATATAAGTATGCATGCAACTTCAGCAACAATAATAATATAATTAGGCACGCAACTGCAACAACAACAATAATATAAGTAGGCATGCAACATCAACAAAAACAATATAAGTAGGCATGCAGATGGAACATCAGTGCAAGTAGGCATGCAACTGTAACAACAATAAAATAAGTAAGCACATAACTGCAAAAACAACACTAATATAAATAGGCACACAACCTGAACAACAAGAATTTAAGTAGGCACACAAACACAACAAGCATATAAGTAGGCATGCAACCGCAACAACAATAATATAAATAGGCATGGAACTGCAAAAACAACAATAATATAAGTAGGCATGCAACTTCAAGAACATTAATAGAAGTAGGCATGCAAATGCTGAAACAACAATAATATACGTAGGCATGCAACCTCAACAATAGTAATATAAGTAGCATGGAACCACAAAAACAGTAATATAAGTAGGCAGGCAATCTCAACAACAATAATTTAAGAAGGCATGCAAGCACAACAAAAAATAATATGAGTAGGCATGCAACTGCAAAAACAACAATAATATAACCAGGCATGCAGCCTCAACAACAGTAAAATAAGTAGCCACACAACTGCAAAAACATTAATATAAAGGCATGCAACTGGAACAACAATGTAACTAGGCACACAAAATGAACAACAAATCAATAAAATAAATAAACAACATGAGTATAAGTAGGCATGCAACTGCAACAACAGTAATATACATAGGTACACAACTGCAAAAACAACAGTAATATAGGTAGGCATGCAACCTCAACAACATTAATATAAGTAGACATGCAACTGCAAAGACAATAATATAAGTAGGCATGCAACTGCAAAGGCAATAATATAAGTAGGCATGCAGCCTCAACAACAATGATATAAGTACCCACAGAACTGCAACAGAAATAATATGAGTAGGCATGCAACCATAAAACAATAATATAAGTGGGCATGCAGCCTCAAGAACAATAATAGAAGTAGACACGCAACAGCAACAGTAATATGAGTAGGCATGCAACCGCAATAAAAACAATAATCCAACTAGGCATGCAGGTGCAACCATAAAACAATAATCTAAGTAGGCACGTGACTATAAGAACCAGTACAATATAAGTAGGAATGCAACTGCAACAACAATAATATAAGTAGGCAAGCTACAACAAAAACTACAATAATATATGTATATGTAGACATGCAATCTCAACAACAGCAACAATAATATAATTAAGCAGGCAACCTCAAGAACCACAAGAGTAATATAATTAGGTACTCAACCACAAGAAAGATAATATAGACAGACATGCAACTGCAACAACAAAACAGTAATATAAGTAGGCATGATACCTCAAAAACAGTAAAATAAGTAGGCATGCAGCCACAACAATAATATAAGTAGGCACAGAACCACAACAGCAGCAATAAAATAAGTATAAATGCAACTCCAGCAACAACAATAATACAATATGAGAAGGCATGCAACCATAACAACAACAGAAATACAAGAAGGCACACAAATGCAACAATAACAATAATATAAATAGGTACACAACCACAAGAACAATAACATAAGTAGGCATGCTACTGGAACAAAAACAATAATATAAGTAAGCATGCATATGCAATAACAACAATAATATAAGTAGGCACACAACTGCAATAACAACAATAATCTAAGTGGGCATTCAGCATCAACATCAATAATATAAGTAGGCATGCCATGGCAGCAACAACAACAACACAACTAGGCACACAACTTCAACAATTGTAATATAACTGCAACAACAACAAGAAGAACATAAGTAATAATGCAACCGCAGCAACAACCATAATACAAATAGGCACATAACTGCAAAAACAATAAAATCAGGCATGCAAATGGAACAACAACAGCAGTAATATAATTAGGCATGCAAGTGCAACAACAACAATATAAGTAGGCACGTAATTATAAAAACAATAGTAAGATAAGTAGGCATGCAACCTCAACAACAATAATATAAGTTAACACGCAACATCAGTAACATGAATAATATAAGCAGGCATGCAACCTGAACAGCAACAGTAAATATGAGTGTAAGTAGGTATGCAACCTCAAAAACAATACTCTAGAAAGGTCTGCAACCACAACAGTAATATAACTAGGCACGCAAACTCAACAACAGTAATATCACTAGGCATGCAACCCCAACAGCAATGATATAAGTAGGCATGTGACTGCAACAATAACAATGGTATAAGAAGGCATACAACCACAAAAACAGCAATGATATAAGTAGGGGAAGCAAAAACAATATGATAAGTATGCATGTAACCACAACAGCAGCAGCAACGATAATTTAACTAGGCATGCAACCCCAAGAACAATAATATAAGTAGGCATGCAACCCTAGCTATCCCACCTCAACAAGAATAATATGAGTAGGCATGCAACCCCAACAACAAGAATAATATATGTAGGCATGCCAACCTCAACAAAAAAGTAATAAGTAGGCGCACAGCTGCAACAACAGCAATACAAGTAGGCATGCTACTGCAACCACCATAAAATAAGTAAGCACTTAGCCAGATCAACAGTAATATAAATTGGCATGCAACTGCAACAACAATAATATAAGTAGGTGCGCAACCGCAATATCAGTAATATAAGTAGGCACACAACCTCAACAAGAATAATATAAGTAGGCATGCAACTCAAACAACAGTAACATAAGTAGGCAGTCAACTGCAAAAACAACAATAAAAGTAGGCATGCAACTGCAACAACAACAATATAAGGAAGCATGCAATTGCAACAACAACAATATAAGTAGGCATGAACTGGAACAACAAAACAATAATATAAGTAAGCATGCAACCACAACAACAAGAATACATGTAGGTACATAACTGCAATAATGAGTAATATAAGTAGGGACACAACCACAAAAACAACAATATTATAAGTAGGCATGCAATCTCAACAACATTAATATAAGTAGGCATGCAAATTCAAAAGCAACAATATAAGTAGGAACACAATCGAAACAATAATAATATAAGTAGGCATGCAACAGCAAAAACAACAATAATATAAATAGGCATGCAACCAGAATAACAACAACAATGTACATAGGCATGCAACAGCAACAACAAAGCAATAAAATAAGTAGGCATGCAACCACAATGACAAGAATATAAGTAGGCAAACAACAGCAAAAACAATATCAGTAGGCACACAGCCTCAACAACATTAATATAAGTAGGCATGCAACATCAACAACAGTAATATAAGTAGGCATGTAACCACAACAATAATATAAGTAGGCACGCAACCGCAAAAACAACAATAATATAAGTATTTGTGCAACCTCAACAACATTAATATAAGTAGGCTGGCAACCAGAAAATCAATAACTAGGCATGCAACCTCAACAATAATAGGCAAACAATCGCAATTAAAATAATATGAGTAGGCATGCAACTGCAAAAACAATAAGTACGCATTCAGCTTCAAAAACTGTAATGTAAGTAGGCTCACAACAGCAACAACAATACAGTAAATAGGCATGCAACTGCAACTGCATCAGTCAGTACAATATAAGTAGGAATGCAAATGTAACAACAACAATAATATAAGTAGGCAAGCCACTGCAAAAACATTAATATAAGTACGCACGTAACTTTTGCAACAATAATGATATAATTAGGCATGCAACCTGAACAAAATCAATAATGTAAGTAGGCATGCAACCTCAACAATAATAAGCACACATCCACAACAAAAATAATATGAGTAGGCATGCAACTTCATCAACAATAATAATATAATTAGACACGCAACTGGAACAACAATAATATAAGTAGGGATACAACCACAAAAACAACAGTAATATAAGTAGGTATGCAACCCCAACAAGAATAATATAAGTAGGCAACCAACTGCAACAACAGCAGTACAAATAGGCATGCTACTGCAACAACCATAAAATAAGTAAGTACTCAGCCAAAACAACAATAATATAAATAGGCACGCAACTGCAACAACTATAATATAAGTATGCATGCAACCACAGCAACAATAATATAAGTAGGCATGCAACCTCAACAAGAATAATATAGGTAGGCACACAAATGCAACAACAATAACATAAGTAGGCAGTCAACCGCAAAAACAACACTATAAATAGGCATGCAGCTGCAACAATATAAGTAGGCATGCAAATGGAACAACAAAACAATAATATAAGTAAGCTTACAACCACAACAACAAGAATACATGTAGGTATAGAACCACAAAAACAATAATAGAAATAGGCACACTACCACAAAAACAACAATATTATAATTAGGCATGCAACCTCAGCAACATTAATATTTTTTTTTAAATCCCATCCCTGTAGACCAGACATATCTCTGGTCCCCCACATCATGTGTTTGCCCCTTGGACTGTCATCCATTTTAAAATGGGCTGCCCCTCCATATCCACTGCTGCATACTAACAACTTTGGAACTGACTCCCATTGGAATCCCACAAATTCCACCCACCAGCCAATGAGGATGGCTATTTCAAAGCTAATCTAAGTCTTGGGCAGTCATCCGTTTTAAAACGGGCTGCCCCTCCTTACCCACTGCTGCATCCTAACAACTTTGGAACTGACTCCCTTTGGTATCTTGCAAATTCTACCCTTCAGCCAATGAGGATGGCTGTTTTAAAGCTCATCTAATTATCCTAATTTGTTTTTGTAAATCCTGTACTGTACTTCTATAATTCTCTACTGGCTCGCATACGCTCATGGACCTTAGCATTCAGGTTAAGGCATTTTTAACTAGCTCATGTAATTCCCGTATGTCACCACCAGATGGCAGTGTAACACAAACCAACCAACCCCTATCTTACCAGAATGACAGGAAAAAATATACTAAACCTAGCACATATAAGGTTACTTTATTCAGCACCTCATCCCAGACATGCACCCAGCTCACTTGCTTTATCATCCTTGTCTACATAGGAACATACTTTTTCCCAAACGCTGTGTGTCCCCTTGTAACTACCTCATTTTATCTGCTAAGCTGTTCACTCACCTTAGACTCATCAGCCCAGTGCTGTTACTTTTTTTCAAGGTATCTTGCCTCTGTTACAGCTGGGCTAGCCCCACTCTGTTCGCCCTCCCTGTGTTTGGGCTCACTCTGCTAATCTACCCTATCCCTATTTCCACCCATCCCCACTTCAATTACATTTTATTCTTATCCTTGACCCACCTCCTCACCCATCCACCAATCCAGATCCTCCCCATCCCACCCCACACATTTCCACACTCCAATCCCCTACTTACTCCACCTTCCCTACTACATCAGACTACCTCTTACTCAATTACCTCTGTCCCTATCTCCACCCCTTTTACATACATTTATCCTCATCCCTCACACCTACATCACACCTCTGCACTCCACCCCTACTTCAGTTGCACTACCCCAAACTCTTACACACACTCCATTTACAAACACAATCTACTGCCATAACTACTCCTCATACAGTCACCCAGCACACTCCACTCCCCACTATAATGCCTTTCATACTCAACACATTTCTTCTTGCTCTTACTATTTATCTCATTCTCCTTCTAACACTTTCATCACTTCACCTAACCTACTTAACTCCCAAACCTACACCTAGTATGCCACCCACTCCAGCTACTCTGCAATCTGCTCTATTCTGTATGCCATAGATTTAATTTTACAGAAGAAACTAATTATTCTCTCTCCTCAACGCACTCTTCCTAACAATCTCACCCACAACTACTTTAAGAAAAAGAAGTACCATCCCTATACTACTACCACTCATCCTAGCCTAGTCCTATGCGGTGATGTACACCCCAACCCTGGCCCTTCTCCTCCCTCTCAGAATTCCTCTCTGAATGCCACTAACACCTCTAAATCCCTAAATTTCACCACCATCAACACACAAAGCATAACAAATAAAATTCCCCTTCTAGAAGCCTGACTAGCACAACATAAAACTGACTTCACAGCCATAACAGAAACCTGGCTAAAACCATATATAAAAGACTCTGAATTTCTTCCCCCTAATTGCTCATGCCTTAGAGCAGATAGATTTCACAAAAGAGGTGGGGGCATTGCCTTATGTTATCCTAGTATCTTCACAATAATCCCATAGTCAAAGTCCATCCCCCTTTTTTTCACCACATAGTTACTTATTATCTTCATAAAGCTATATGACAATAAATGTATCTGTATCATACTCTTAAATATGACCCCAAGCAACAATGTCCCTATTCTTGAAGACATTCTTGCATGGACTACCAACAATATAAAAAATGAAACAATCCTAGGTGATGTTAACATTAATTGGTTAGACTTCTCCATGAACAACCCTTCCTCTAATATTAACCTTCATACCTACACTCAGCTAATATCAGACATTACTAGACCTGATAAACAGAATTTCAAATGCTCTATCCTGGACTGGGTCTTGGTTTCTGACCCTAGCAAGGTTGCCAACTCCGGTATACTCTCTGATAGTATTAGCGACCACTCTCCTGCATATATAATACGCAAACCCTCCTCTTTACCAAATATACACCAATACAGACAAAGTTGAGATTTATCCCATTTCTGTCCAAATACCTTTAATGACATCTTACATAATACTAACTGGAACCCATTAAAAGTTCTCTCACTCAATGAAGCCATGGATTTTTTTAATTCCACATTTCTCAGTGTTCTAAATAGGCTTGCCCCTCTCTGCCTAAAAAGAATCAAGACTAAACATGCTAAATGGCTTACCAAGTCCACAAAACAAATCATGTCTTCCAGGGACAAAGCCTGGAATGTCTGGCTAGAAAACAAACCCCCTTCCAATCTCCACAAATATAAACAACTTTACAACCAGGCCAAATGATTAGTATTCAAAAATAAAAAAGAATAGTTCTATACCCTCCAAAAGCAACACATACATAACCCCAACAATTTTTGGGAGCAATCAACTGCCTACTACATCCTGGAACTAACCACAGTCCTTGTCTAAACCCTGAAAATACTCCCACTGGATTAGCCTCACTCTTCAACTCTTATTTCATAGACACCATTACTAAATTTACTACCACTTTCCCACCCATCACCACAGACCCATTAGTCCCTACACTCTCACAAACTCCATCTAACACAATACCCTCTTTCACACTCTCTCCCATACCTACCTCTACTATTTTAAATCTTCTTCAGAAACTTAAACCATGCACCAATGCCCCAGATAACCTACCCACAGAATACTTACAACTGTCAGCCTCCTCCAAAGCATACCCCATCAGCATTCTTATCAATAGGTCCATTCATGAATCAGTCATTCCAGACATCTGGAAAAAAGCTTATGTTCTCCCCCTACATAAAGGAGGACACAACTCTGACATCTCAAACTTCTGACGTATTGCCATTCTTTCTCCCATATCAAAAATACTTGAAAAGTGCATCAACCTCCAGCTCCTTAACCATCTAACTAAACATCATCTCCTTTCCTCTGCTCAGCATGGCTTTAGGCCAGGACACAACACCTATACTGCTCTCATTTCTTTCCTAGACACAGTAAAAAGAGCTCAAGATGAAGGATCCATAGTCTCTGCACTGTTTCTTGAACTATCAAAAGCATTCGATACAATCTCCCACACCCTCAGACTCACTAAACTCTCCAGCCTTGGCATCTCTCCCACCACCCTTCAGTGGTTGCAAAACTATCTCAGTAATAGGCAGCAATCTTGTATTTGGCAGCATTCCTCCTCCCCCTTTATCAATACCAATACTGGGGTACCCCAGGGTTCTATAATGGGTCCCCTTCTTTTCAGTATATTCATTAATGACTTCTACAATTCTCTCACCCACAGTACCATCATCCAATATGCAGATGAGTCTACAAAAATCTGCTCCTCTAAATCTGCCTCTGTAGTACAACAACTTATCCAAAAAGCATTCACCACAACTGAATTCTTGATGCCACAAAACCATCTTGCACTTAATCCCAATAAAACTAAACTCTTAATATTTGCCCCAAAAAAATCCAGCCAAATTGACAAGTCTGAATTCTTTATCCAGTCACAAAATAGTACTATTACAGATGTTGTTCCTAGTACCAAATTGCTTAGTGTCACTATTGATGATAACTTAACATTTGACCTCCATATCCACAATAACATAAAAAAACTATAAAAAACTGGGCACCCTTTACAGGCACAACCACTTCCTCTGCAACTCAGCAAAAAGTCCCTTGCCTTATATTTCCTACTTCCAACTCTTCTATATGGAGGCCCCATCCTCACCAACATCCAGTCCTCTCTAAAGCTAAAACTCAACTCATGCTATAACAAAATTGCCAAATTTGCTACAAATGCAAAATACTCTACCCATCACTGCATCTCATTACAACAAGTAAATTGGCTTGAGCTTCATCATCAACTCACTTATGCACAAATAATTACTGCCCATAAACCTATTAACAATCCAGTAGCTGCCCAACCCTCAACCACATTCTGAGTACATACCAACCAAAACAACTCTTCAGATCAGAAAATAAAATTATGTTGAACATTGATATACCTAAGCTCTCAGCCAGCCAAATGCTATACTCTTATGCTGTCTCCAAATTATGGAATAACCTCCCAGCCTCTCTTAGCAGGCAAGCAACTGCGAAAACAAACATATAAGTAGGCAACATCAGCAACAACAATAACATAATTAGGCATGCAACTGCAACAACAATAATATAAGTAGATATGCAACCTGAAGAAAAACAATAATATAAGTAGTCACACAACCGTAGCAACAACAGTAATATAAGTATACATGCAACCTCAACAAAAAGCAATATAAGTAGGCACGTAGACAGAACAACATCAATGCAAGTAGGCATGCAATTGCAGCAACAATAAAATAAGTAAGCACGTAAACACAGCAACAACAATAATATAAGTAGGCATGCACCTGCAACAACAATAATATAAGTAAGCATGCAACTGCAAAAGCAACACTAATATAAATAAGCAGCACACAGCATGAACAACAAGTAGGCATGCAAGTGCAACAACAAAATGATATGACAAATAGGCATGCAACCAGAACAACATGCATATAAGTAGGCATGCTACCATAACAACAATAATATAAGTAGGCAGCCTCAGCTACATTAATATAAGTAAGCATGCAACCACAAAAGTGATAATATAAGTAGACAGGCAACCACAACAACAATAATGTAAGTAGGCACACAAACACAACAAAAAAGAATATGAGTAGGCACACCACCCCAAAACAATAATAATATTAGTAGGCATGCAGCTTCAACAAAAATAATACATGTAGGCAGGCTACCGCAACAGCAACAATAGTATAACTAAGCATGCAACTGTAACAAAAACAATAATACAGCTAGGCATGCCTGTGCAGCAACAAAACAATAATACAAGTAGGCTCACAATTGCAACAACAATAAAATAAGTACGTACGCAACTTCAAGAACCAGTAGAATATAAGTAGGCATGCAACTGCAACAACACTACTATAAGTAGGCAAGCTGCTGCAAAATCTACAATAATATATGTAGACATGCAACCTAAACAACAACAGTATAATAAGGCACACAACCTCAACAGGAACAAGAGTAATATAACTAGGCACTCAACCTCAAGGACAATGATAACATAAATAGGCATACAGTGACAACAACAATACAAATAGGCCCACAACCTCAGCAACAATAAAATAATTAGGTATGCAACTGCAACAACAGCAACACGAATATAAGTAGGATTGCAACCGCAACAACAATAATAATATAAGTAGGCATGCAACTTCAGCAATAAAAATAATATAATTAGGTATACAATCTCAACAACAACAATAATATGACTAGGCATTAAATCACAACAATATCAGTAGGGATGCAGTGTCAGCAACAACAACAACAACACCAGTAATATAAGTAGGTATGCAACCTCAAAATCAGTAATATAAAAAGGCACACAACTACAACAACAATAAGATAAGTAAGCCTGCAACCTCAACAATAATATAAGTAGGTATGCAACATCAGCAGCAACAATAATATAAGTAGGCATGCGAATTAAACAACAAAACAATAACATAAGTAGGCATACAGCTGCAACAGCACCAGTAATATAAGTAGGTATGCATCCTCAAAAAACAATAAAATAAAAAGGCATGCACCTGCAACAACAGTAATATAAGTAGGCACACAACCTCAACAACAATAATATAATTGCAACAACAACAACAATGGTATAAGAAAGCATACGACCCCAACAATAATATAAGTAGGCACGCAACCACAACAGTATTAAAAGTAGGCGTGCAACCATAAAAACAATAATGTAAGTACAACCTTAACAGCATTAATATAAGTAGGCATGCAGCCTCTACAATAATAATATAAGAAGGCAAGCAAATGCAACAATAATAATATAAGTAGGCATGCAACCTCAAAACCAGCAGTAACGTAAGTAGGTGTGCAACCGCAACAACAGTAGAATGACAAGGCATGCAACTGCAACAACCAGTACAATATTAGTATGAATGTAACCACAACAACAACAATAATATAAGTAGGCAAGCAACCACCAAAGCAATAATATAAGTAGGCACACAACTTTAACAGAAATAGTAATATAATTAGGCATGCAACTGCAACAACAATAATATAAGGCAGACAAGTGGAACAAAATCAATAATACAAGTAGGCACACAACTGCATCAACAATAATACATGTAGGCATGCAACCTCAACAAAAATCAATGTAAGCAGGCATACTACTGCAAAAACAACAGTAATATACGTAAGTATGCAGCCTCAACAACAGTGATGTAAGTAGGCTCACAACCACAGCAACAATACAATAAGTAGGCATGCAGCTGCAACAACCAGTACAATATAAGTAGGAATGCAACTGCAATAACAACATTAAGTAGGCAAGCAACTGCAAAAACAATAATATAAGTAGGCACGTAACTTCAGCAACAATAATGATATAATTAGGCATGCAACCGGAACAAAATCAATAATATAAGTAGGCATGCAACCGCAACAACAACAATAATATAAGTAGGCAAGCAACTGAAAAAACAATAATATAAGTAGACTTTCAACTTCAAAAACAATAATAATATAATTTGGCATGCAATCGGAACAACAGTAATATAGCTAGGGACACAACCACTAAAACAACAGTAATATAAGTAGGTACGCAACCTCACCAAGAATATTATAAGTAGGCATGCAACCGCAACAACAGCAGTACAAATAGGCATGCTACTTCAACAACCATAAAATAAGTAAGCACTCAGCCAGAACAACAATAATATAAATAGGCACGCAACCACAACAACAATAATATAAGTAGGCATGCAACCGCAGCAACAATAATATAAGTAGGCTCGCAACTTCAACAAGAATAATTTAAGTAGGCACACAACTGCAAAAACAATAACATAAGTAGGAAATCATCCTCAAAAACAACATTATAAATAGGCATGCAACTCAACAACAACAATATAAGTAGGCATGCAAATAGAACAACAAAACAATAATATAAGTAAGCATGCAACCACAACAACAAGAATATATGTAGGGATGCAACTGCAGCAACAATAATAGAAATAGGCACATAACCACAAAAACAAAAATATTATAAGTAGGCATGCAACCTCAGCAACATTAATATAAGTAGGCATGCAAATGCAAAAACAAGAATAATATAAGTAGACATGCTACCTCAACAACAATAATATAAGGAGGCTTACAAGTGAAACAATAATAATATAAGTAGGCATGCAACAGCAAAAACAGTAATGTAAGCAGGCATGCAACCTCAACAAAATTAATATAAGTAGGCATGCAGCCATATGGTACCTCCTATACTGAACCAACAGCTATTGCTAATATACTGGCTGACAGATTCAGTGCCAACTTTACCCCTCTCCACCTAAAGGACCAGTCACAATACAGTAGATTGCCAGGCACTGAGTATTACTGCTTCACAGGTTCGAACAACACTGTCCAAGGCCAAGAATACATCTTCTATGGGACCTGACAAATATCCCTGGCTGTGTGCCCTGTTCAGTCACAGCCTCATCTCAGGCTTTGTCCCTACTGAATGGCACACTGCTACAGTCATCCCTTTCCACAAAAGAGGAGCAACTACAGACCCTGGGAACTATTGCCCCATTAGCCTGACGAGTCTGATATGCAAAGCTATGGAACATATCATCATGGACCTAATAAACAAGGATATAGGGAATCTCCAAACTCTAGATCCCACACAGTTTGGTTTTGTGAAGGGTAGATCATGCCTGCTCAACCTGGTCAACTTCTTTGAGTCAGTCACCAGAGCTGTGGATAAAGGCAAGGTGGTTCATACAGCCTACCTTGATCTGGGCAAGGCCTCTGATATCATTCCCCACTCAGGAATCATAGAAAAACTCACTAAGCTAGGCATCAACCCCTATATCACTAGATGGGTTGCAAACTGGCTCACAGGTAGAACCCACAGTGTGAAAGTCGCTAACTCCAAGTCAGACTGCTGACCAGTCATGAGTGGAGTCCCACAAGGTTCAGTACTGGGTCCTCTTCTGTTTGGTATCTACTTCTCTGAAGTCCAGGCCAACATGAAGGGACTTTTGCTGACAAAGTTCACAGATGATTGCAAGTTGGGAGCTATTATTAACTCCCAAAGTGATGTTGACATCCTACAGAAAGGCCTCATTCAGACCAATGACTGGTGTCAGAACCATGGCCTTAAGCTCAGTTCCCAAAAATGTGTCATCATCCCATTTGGGAAAAACCTGGTTCCCATGAATTACCACATTGATGGTAGTCCACTGAACACAGAAGGCGTTATAAGAGATCTGGGAATGCAGGTTGACAGCAACCTCTCTTTTGACCACCACATTGCCACTGTGGTCAGAAAGTCAATGAAACATGTTGGAGTTACAATTAAACTTTTTCCTAATTTTATATCTAACTCCTTTTACATTAAATGTCCTACCTACATCCATAACTTTGCAGTAAGCACACATTTCACATCTAAGCATTCCTGCATGTTTGATGACACTAGTTTTCCTTAACTCTAATAAACTTTTCAGATTAAACCCTCTCCTATAAATTATCGTAGGAAATTCACCCAATTTGCATGACAAAATGGGGTCCTTCATAACCAGATTCCAGTTCTTATATATGATGTCAAAAAATAAAGACGCATTCATACTAAATGTAATTATAAGACTCGACTTACAATCGGTGTCTTTCACAGAACTTCGTGTGGTACTCTCTTGGTTTATTAAGGGGCTAACTTCACCAATCTGTATTTCATCTTTCCTCAAGATGGGCATATATATCCCATTTTGTCTTTTATTTTGAACTTCTACCACTAAGTCTTCTATTAAGGTCCTAGGGTAAACCGTCTAAGGAACATTGCCTTTAATGTATCACACTCACAAATAAAATCTGCATTAACAGTTACCATTCTAGCTGCCCTCAACAGTTGGCCCTTAACTACTGATTCTTTCTGGTGGAATGGATGGCAGCTAGTATAGAGGAGAAATGCATTTGCGTATGTACTTTTCCTAAAAATTTTTGCAGTGTATCTTTCCCATTCCTATCTTTTTTAAGTTCAACATCGAGATATGGCATCACTTCCTGATCAAAATTAAATGTAAATTGTAAAAAACTAGTAGTGTTATTTAAGTAACTCACTAAATGGGAAGCTGCTTCAAAGTCACCCTTCTTCTTATTTCGGCTTTTTCCCGGTTAGGGTTCGCCACAGCAGATCACCTGTCTGCTCATGATTGGCAGTGGAGTTTTACAGTGTCGAGTTGCCAGCCCGGTGCCCACCCTTCCACAGAAGGCACACACACACACACACACACACACACACACACACACACACACACACACACACACACACACACACACACATTAGAGTGCCCATTCCACCTACAGCATGTCTTTGGGATGTGAGAGGAAACCAGAGCACCCGGAGGAAACCCACACGACCACAGGGAGGACATGCATACTCCACACAGAAGGCACCCCAGCTGAGGATCGAACCTGAGAACCTCTTGCTGTGCGGTGGCAAGCTTATTATAAATATATCATCAAGGTACCTAGTGTAGAAATAGATACTTTCTTGTGCAATCCTATTCTTAAAGACATACTCAGCTTCCCAGTATGCCATAACTAGATTTGCAAAACTTGCACCACATGGGTACCCCATTGCTACCCCAATATTTAGTTGGGGTAATATATAGTCATTGTCAAACATGATGTAATTACTCATAAGAATAATGTCTAAAGGTTCACCTACTAAAGATATTTATGACTGTGTTGCCCCTTTAGACCTTAACATTAAAGTTATCCATTCTATTTCTTCTTGATGAGAAATTGATGTATAAAAGTCCTTTACATCAATAGTCAAAAAAACAAACTCAGCTTTAAACTCTAAGTCATTAATTTTGCCTAAAAAAGACCAGGAATCTTTACAGATTTGTGGTTCATCCATTATGTACTTCTTTAGGATTGCATCTACTATTTTAGTGCAAGGGTAAGTGATGGAGTTCCGTCCTTCTACTAATGGTATCATTGGTGGATTACTTAAGCTTTTATGAACTTTAGGGATGCTGAATAAAATTGGTATTCTGGGGCCAAGCATTGTCATGAAATTAAACAAATGAACATCAGTTCTAGCTTCAACGAAGAGATCATTTATATAGCACTGAATACGTTGACAGGCTATAAGTTCATTAATTGAGACACCTTGGTATGAATCCCCATTCTAAAATCTCTTTCATCTTATCTACATATACATTGCTGTCCATAATGCCTAAGCGTCCCCCCCTTATCTTGTTTAGTTACTCTAACTGCGGATGATCTCAACAGGTTCAAAGCTTGCCAGTCCGCGTTACTAACATTGTACACATAACTTTTGTTAGTACTAGCAAACTTGTGCCTGTTGGAACCAACCAAAACATTACGAAGGTCCTACTCACACACTCATTTGAACAAATTCAAAACTGGATGGACAGGAGGATTATATATGCTAGAAACTTTAAATTCTGTATCAGGAATATTTTTATTATTACCTAACAATATTCTCAGGTTCAGTTTTCTAGAAAAACATGTAATGTCCATAACAGTTCTAGCTAGATCTGCCTGTCATGCAGGCACAAATGTAAGACCTTTTCCTAAAAGTTCCACAAGGACTGGTTCAGCAGTAATTGAAAAATAAAAGTCCCCTGTGCTATTTGTAATGATGTTGCAAACATTAACATTCAAGTCACTGTTTAACTCAGCCGTTACCTCCTACATTTGTTGCCTTTCTGGGTATTCTTCCTGTGTTGGAGTTCATTCTGTTGTCTCAAAGTGTTGCCTGTCATTCTGTTGTTGTGAAAATTCAATTGTTGGGTATTATCATTCATGTAAGCATAATTTGATTTGAAATTCTGGATCCTTTCGTTTCATCTTACTGGAAGTGCCTCTCCTTGCTCATTGTTACTAGATGCACTTGAACTTGCTGCTGGTATGTCCGTAACATCACTTACCCTATTCTCACCTCAATTTAGTCCTTGTGCTGTAGAATCACCAATAGGGTAGCAAGTTTGTGAAAGTGGTGGGTGGGGATAAGCGAGATCATTATCATATGCAGCACGGTCTCGTTCAAATTTTTTCATCTTAATATTTTTCAGTGTTTCAAGGTGTTGGTCAGTGCTGGTAAAAATTCTAGCATACTCAAACTGGTAGCAAAAATGTCAGTGTCAGCTCTAATCATATTATCCAAATTAGTCACTTTGTGAGCGATGTGGTCCATTTGTATTTGGTAATGTTTAATCATCAGTTCTAATAACTCAAACCCCTGTTTGTCAAACAATTTGAGTAAGTCTATATGGAAAGGTGAATTTGCTTCCAGACCTGTTGTGTATTGGCAATATGTAAACCCTTAGGTACTAAACGTAGGTGGAAGCATTCTTGAAAATGTTTAATTTCTAGTTGCTGTTTCTTGGATTTAAAGTAGTTTATGATCCAAGACTCTCAAGTTATAAACTGTATTATTATTGTGATTATTATTACTACTGTTACCTCTAGCCAAGTGTCTCTGAGTGTTATTATTTGGGTGACATACAAATTGCAAAGAACTATTAAGCCAAGCAGGCAAATCGGGGACCCCAATGAGCCCTGAGGCAGAAGCAGAATTCTGGTGTACCACCATATTGCTAGCTGGTCTGTCGTTACCAGGTCTCATTACAGATGGTAGTCTAGGATTACACTGTAAAGCAGCTTCCATATTGTGCTCCATCCTACTGGAGAGTAAGGGAGGCTGAATTAGTCTATTAGGTTCCTGCACCACCATGTTACTACTCTGTGCCTGAGTTTGGAGAAAAGGTTGTTGTTTACTGCTGTCCAGAGCCTCCAGGTGAGTAGTTAAGCCATCCACTCACTGGGAGAGGAGTTCTACTACTGCTGTCAAATTACCAATGTCATATTGGGGTGTTGAGAAGAAAATAGTGATGAGCTGTTTATGTCTTCAGACACCATACCAACCAAACAAAGTAAAAAGCAAAACCCCAAATTAAGACTGAATAAAAACAAACAATGGTGCTAGAAAACTTGAACAATCCAGCCAACTACTTGTTTATTAAGTGTTTTTTGTTTAGTCCAAATAGCCAAACTTCTTCAGATAAAACAAGTCTGATTCAAAACATTTAAAAATCTTAGTCGTACATCTTGTGTTCTAACTTCACTCAATAAGAATACAAATGCTCATTTATACTCCTCCCCCACTTTAAACAACAATAATACTAATAGGCACTCAAGTGGAACGCAACAACAATAACAAGAATAAAAATAGGCATGCAACGGAACATTAATATAACTAGGCATTCAACTGAAAAAAGACAATAATGTAAGCAGTCATGCAACCTCTACAACAATACAAAAATTAACCATGAGGTCAAACCAACAATAATATAAGTAGGTATGGAACTTCAACAACAGTAATTTAAATAGGCAAGCAACCTCAACAACAATGATATAAGTAGGCACGCAACCGCAACAATAATATAAGTAGGCATGTACCGCAACAAAACAATAGTATAACTAGGCACACAGCCGCAACAAGAAAATAATAATATAAGTAGGCATGCAACTGTAACAGCAATAAAATAAGTAGGTACACAACTGCAACAACAACAAGGATATAAGTAGGAATGCAACTGCAAACCACAACAGGAATATATGTAGGCACACAACCGCAAAAACCACAGTAGTGCAAGTAGACACGTAACCTCAACAGCAAAAATATAATTAGGCACTCAACCTCAAGAACAAGAATAATATAACTAAGTGCACATTTGCAAGAATAAAGATAATATAAGTAGGCATCCAATGGCAACAACAATAATATAAGTAGGCACGCAACCACAAGAACAATGATAATACAAGTAGGCACACAACTGCAACAACAGTAATGTAGGTAGGCATGCAACAACAATAATATAAGTAGGCATGCAAACTCATCAACAATAAAAGAAGTAGGTGTACAGCTGCAGCAATAGGCATGGAACTGAAACAACAGGAATAAAACAGGTAGGCATGCAACTGCAACAACAATAATATAAGTAGGCACACAACTGCAACAAGAACAATAATATAAATAGGCATGCAACAGGAGCAAAAACAATAATAAAAGTAGGCACGCAACTGCAGCAACAACTATAATATAAGTAGGCATGCAACCTCAACAAAAAACAATATATAGGCATGCAGCTGAAACAACAGCAGTACAAGTAGGCATACAACTGCAAAAAACATAAAATAAGTAAGCACACAGCTGCAACAACAATAATATAAATAGATATACAACCAGAACAACAGTAATATAGGTTGGCGTGCAACTGCCAACAGTAATATAAGTTGGCATGCAACCACAACAATATTGTAAGTAAGCACACAACCTCAACAAGAATAATATATGTACTCATGCAACTGCAACAACAATATAAGTATGCAGTCAATCTCAAAAACAATAATATAAATAGGCATGTGACCCGAACAACAATATAAGTAGGCATGCAACAGCAACAACAAAACAGTAAAATAAGTAGGCATGCAACCACAACAACAAGAATAAAAGTAAGCATGCATCCGCAACAACAATAATATAAGTAGGCACAAAACTGTAAAAACAGCAATAATATAAGTGCAGCTCATCAACAACAATAATATAAGTAGGCACACAACCTCAACAGCAATAATATAAGTAGGCATGCAACCACAAAAACAACAATAATGTAAGTAATTGTGCAACCTGAACAATAACATAAGTAAGCTCGCAACCACAACAGCAGATAAAATAACAAGGCACACAACTGCAGCAGCTAGTACAATATAAGTAGGAATGAAACTGCAACAACAACAATAATATAAGTAGGCATGCAACCACAACAATACAAGTAGGCATGCAACCACAGTAACAATAATATATGTAGATATACAACCTCAAAAAGAAACAACATAAGTAGGCACACAGATGGAACAACATCAATGTAAGTAGGCATGCAACTGCAACAATAAAATAAGTAAGCAGGCAACTGCAACAACAGTAGTATAAGTAGGCATGCAACTGCAACAACAATAATAACATGAGTAGGCATGCAACTGCAACAACAGTAATGTAAATAGGCACTTAACCTCAACAACAATATCAGTAGGCATGCAACCTCAACAATAATATAAGTAAGCACTCAACTGTTAAAACAACAGTAATATAAATAGGCATGCACCCTGAACAACAACAATATAAGTAGGCAGGCAACTGCAACAACAAAATGATTATATAAGTAGCCATGCAACCATAACAAAAAGAATATAAGTAGGCACACAGCCACAACAGTAATAATATAAGTAGGCATGCAACTGCAACAACAATAATATAAGTAATCACACAACCACAAAAAAAAAACAGTATAAGTAGGCATGCAACCTCAGCGACATTAATACAAGTAGGCTTGTAACCACAAAAACAGCAGTAATATAAATAGGTACACAACTGGAACAACAACAAGGTAACTAGGCATGTAGCTGTAACAACAAAACAATACAATAAGTAGGCACGCATCCACAACAACAGGAAGAATATAAGTAGGCACGCAACTGCAACAACAATATAAGTAGGTACACAACTGCTAAATACCAAGTTGTAAGCATATATACGACCAAATAACCAAAAATATAGACCAGATGTACATTAAAAAGGACCATAGCTCATTGCAAATGCTTACTTTCAAAATTCAATTTTAATAGAAAACAAATAAAACAAACCCCTGAGGGTTAAAACTATTTTACACACAGGTTAAGCGCTTTCATCTGCTAACTGCAGTGCAACAATAATATAAGTAGGTATGCAACCGCAACAACAGCAATAAAATAAGTAGGCATGCAACTGCAACAACAATATGAGTAGGCATGCAACTGCAACAACAGTAATGTAAATAGGCATTTAACCTCAACAACAATATCAGTAGACATTCAACCTCAACAATAATATAAATAAGCACTCAACTGTTAAAACAACCATGATATAAATAGGCACGCACCCCAAACAACAACAATATAAGTAGGCAGGCAACTGCAACAACAAAAGTATTATATAAGCAGTCCTGCACCACAACAAAAAGAATATAAGTAGGCACACAGCCACAACAGCAATAATGTAAGTAGGCCCACAACCACAGTAATATAAGTAATCACACAACCACAAAAACCACAGTAATATAAGTAGGCATGTATCCTCAATGACATTAATATAAGTAGGCAAGCAACAGTAAAAATAGCAGTAATACAAATAGGCATGCAACTAGAACAACACAGTAACTAGGCACATAACTGCAACAACAAAGCAATAAAATAATTAGGCATGCAACCACAACAACAACAAGAATATAAGTAGGCACACAACTGCAACAACAATAATATAAGTAGGTACACAACTGCAAAAACAATATAAGTAGCATGCAACCTCAACAGCATTAATATAAGTAGGCATGCAACCACAAAAACAGTAATACAAGTAGGCATGCAACCCAAACAACAATAATATAAGTAGGCATGCAACTGCAACAGTAATATAAATAGGCATGCAACCAGAACAAAAATACAAGTATATATGCAGTTGCAACAAAAAAACAATAATATAATTGGACTCGCACCTGCAGCAACAATAAAAGAAGTAGGCATGCAACTGCAGCAACCATTACAATATAAGTAGGAATGCACTTGCAACAACAGTAATATAAGTAGGGAAGCAACAGCAAAAACAATAATATAAATAGGCATGCAACTTCAACAGCACTAATAATATAATTAGGGATGCAACCGGAGCAAAATCAATAATATAATTAGGCAAGTAACCAAATCAACAACAATAATGTAAGTAGGCATACAGTGTCAGCAAAAAGCAATATAAGTAGGCATGCAGATGTAAGAACATCAATGCAAGGAGGCATGCAAACACAACAAGAATAAAAGTAGTAAGCATGCAGTGCAACAATAATATAAGTAGGCATGCAACTGCAACAACAGCAATAATATAATGTGACATGCAACCACAACAACAATATGAGTAGGCATGCAAATGCAACAACAGTAATGTAAAGAGGCACTTAACCTTAACGACAATATCAGTAGGCATGTGACCTCAACAATAATATAAGCAAGCACTCAACTTTTAAAACAACCATGATATAAATAGGCATGCACCCCGAACAACAATATAAGTAGGCAGGCAACTGCAACAATAAAAGGATTATATAAGTAGTCCTGCACCACAACACAAAGAATATAAGTAGGTGCACAGCCACAACAGCAATAATGTAAGTAGGCCTGCAACCACAATCACAATAATAGAAGTAATCACACAACCTCAAAAGCAACAATAATATAAGTAGGCATGCAACTTCAATGACATTAATATAAGTAGACATGCAACCGCAAAAAGAGCAGTAATATAAATAGGCACGTAACTGAAACAACAACAAGGTAACTAGGCAAGTAACAGGAACAATAAAATAAGTAGGCACACAACCACAACAACAAAACAGTAAAATAAGTAGGCATGCAACCACAACGACAACAAGAATATAAGTAGGCATGCAACCTCAACAACAGTGATATAACTGCTTAAAACCTGAGCTTTGGCTGGCTAAGATCTAGCTGCATTCAAATGACAATTAAGAGAATTTAAGTACCTTTTATCTGCACTTTTTTCAAATAATACAGCATTTTAATTGATTTATTTGTGTTGCGTTGAATATTAACTGAACTGGAAGTTTTGACTCTGTTTTTTCAGTTAGTTTGCTAGATTTTATTGCCTGTTAGAATTCCTGCATAGACAGTAATTGCAGTCGGGGGTAGTCTCATTCATTGATATCCTGTTACTGCCTATTTAAGTGGTACATTTTGGAATATTTTCTGCTTAAAACCTGAGCTTTGGCCGGCTAAGATCTAGCTGCATTCAACTAACAATTAAGAGAATTTAAGTACCTTTTATCTGCACTTTTTTCAAATAATACAGCATTTTAATTGATTTATTTGTGTTGCATTGAATATTAACTGAACTGGAAGTTTTGACTCTGTTTTTTCAGTTAGTGTTTGCTAGATTTTATTGCCTGTTAGAATTCCTGCATAGACAGTAATTGCAGTCGGGTGTAGTCTCATTCATTGATATCCTGTTACTGCCTAAGTGATACATTTTGGAATATTTTTTGCTTAAAACCTGAGCTTTGACAGACTAAGATCTAGCTGTATTCAACTGGATGTATAAGAGAATTTAAGTACCTTTTATCTGCACTTTTTTTCAAATAATATAGCATTTTAATTGATTTATTTGTGTTACATTGAATATTAACTGAACTGGAAGTTTTGACTCTGTTTTTTCAGTTAGTTCCCGACCCACCCTCCCTGGTTTTGTTTTGGTGTTGCACCACACCACACTCATGACATAGTCCCTCAAAACTACACCACCAAAACACACACATAGAAACACAAAACACACACCTACATTCATGGAGGCTCTCAATAAAAACCTGCCCAAGCATCAGGGACCTCCAAAGAAGCAGAAACGTAAGCAAACTCCACCCCCCCAACACAACCCAAATGACACATAGCCCACAAACTCAGTGTGCCACTCAACCACAGCCCATAAGGCATAACGTACTGAACACTCTAGTCATAGGTGACTCTATAGTCAGCCACACTGATGTACCACTCACCAGGCTAAACAAGGAGAAAGTTACTGTCAGCTGCCTGTCAGGTGCCAGGATCTGCCACATAATGCACACACTCAGGTCACTCCACAACAAGTACAACTATGACACTGTCATTATCCATGCTGATGTGAATGACCAGAGACGTACCTCCCTGGACTACATGAAAAGAGACATGGAGGAGCTCTCCGATCTTGTAGCCCTGGCAGGTATGACACTAGCCCTGAGTAGCATCCTGCCATCACCCAGAATGATACCACAGTACAAGGACAAAATGATTGACTTCAACAATTGGCTAAGCTTATGGTGTCATTCTAAGGGGATCCAGTATTTGTCTACCTGGGACAACATGATCGACAGACCACAATGCTTTGCCAGAGATGGCCTGCACCTGTCGCCCTTGGGATTTTGGATACTGGCTAAGGCTCTTGCCACCCCTATAGTGCCTTTTTTAGGCAAGGTTCAAATGACAAATTCACCACCGTAACAGGTACAAGCAAGCAAAATCCGAGGGTAATGCTACTTAATGCTAGAAGTCTAAACATCAAAATGCACTCACTCAGGGCACTCCTTAAAAAGGAGAACATTGACATCTGTGCAGTGACAGAGACCTGGTTCAAAGCTCCAGAGAGCACCCCTGCATTACCAGGCTATAATTCATACCACACCTTTCTGCCACCTAACCTGGAACAAAGCACTAAAGGTGGAGGCGTGTCCATATTCATTAAGGATATCCACACCTCCAGGCTAGTTGCACAGCATAATGCATATGAGATTATCCAAGTGCAACTAACTCTGGGCAAGATTGCAATCCAAATTGTAGCTTGCTACAGACCTCCCACCATGCCCCAGGATTCCCAATCCTCATTTCTTGATACACTGGAAAGTATTAGGGTACAACACAACACCCTAATAATGGGCAATTTCAACTACCCCACCATTAACTGGGAAAACTACTCATGTACCAAATCTTTTGCTCAACGTTTTCTGGAATTCATAAATTCCAATGCCTTGGGTCAACTTATTCACACCTCCACTAGGGACGGCAATATCCTAGACCTTGTCATTACCAACATGGGCAACCGGTGTTCCACACCAGAGGTCAATTCCTCGTTGGTCAGATCCAACCACAAGCTAATCACCCTAGACATTCACATCCTGCCCCCACCCCCAATTAGGGAAACCACCGTAAAAAACTTCTGCAAAGCCAACTTCACACTTCTTAAGACAGAAGTGGAAAACCTCATGACACCCATGCAGACAGACAATAGAGGTATGACTGCTGAATCCTACACAAATGCATTTTATAAGCACTTACACGAATGCATGGATCATGCTATCCCTAATAGAACCAAGATGCTATCCCTAATAGAACCAAGATGCTATCCTCCAAAAAAAGGAAGCCAATGGTGGTCCTCTGCCATAAACAAACTCTACAACAGAAGAAAGAAACTGTTGCAAAAAAGAGTAAAATCCCATGACTGGAGGAACTCCTTGGTCAACCTCAGTAAGAAGCTGAGATACCTCATGAAATCCTCCAAAGCTAGTTACGAAAACAAAATTGACACTAACTCAAAAGACAAACACAAAGCATTCTATAGCTACTTCAAGAATTTCAATGGCAACAATCAGATCTGCTCTGAGTTACAGCACAATGGCACTAAATATATAGAACCAACTGATATTGACAGCATCCTGGTAGATAGGTTCAGTGCTAACTTTACCCCTCTCTCACCCCCTAGATGGCCCATCTCTATACCAGAAGAATGCAAAGTGCCTGTAATCACAGCTGCAGAGGTAAAAAACACACTCTCCAAAGTCAAGAACACAGCATCCATGGGACCTGACAATATCCAAGGCTGCGTTCTACACGAACTACAAATGAACTGGCACCCTACCTAAGTACTATGTTCAATCATAGCCTCACCTCAGGCTTTGTGCCCACTGAATGGCTCACTGTGATGGATATCCCACTCCACAAAGGGGGAGCCACGACGGACCCTGGGAACTACTGCCCCATTAGCTTGATGAGCCTGGTCTGCAAGGCCATGGAACTTATCAACATGGAACTCATAAACAAAGACATTGGTAATCTCCAAACTCTGGACCCTACCCAGTTCAGGTTTGTAAAAGGCAGATCATGCCTTCTAAACCTGATTGACTTCTTTGAAGCAGTCAGCAAAGCCATAGATGAGGGTAAGGTGGTTCACACAGCTTATCTAGATCTCGCTAAGGCTTTCGACACCATTCCCCACTCTGGAAATATAGATAAGCTCAATAAACTAGGTATAAATCCCTATGTCACAAGATGGGTTGTCAACTGGCTCACAGACAGAACCCACACTGTGAAAGTAGCAGACTCCAAATCCGACTTCAGACCAGTGACAAGTGGAGTACCACAGGGTTCAGTCCTAGGTCCTCTCCTGTTTGGTATCTACTTCTCTGAAGTACAGGCTAACACAGAAGGTCTTTGGCTAACAAAGTTCGCAGATGACTGCAAACTAGGAGCCATAATTGAACTCCTAACGATGTGGACATACTACAGGGCCTCACTGAGACAGATGCCTGGTGTCAAAGCCATAGCCTGACGCTCAATGCCAAAAAGTGTATTGTCATCCCCTTTGGTAAAAACTCCATACCCATGAACTACCACATAGTGGTAGTCTACTTAATGCCAAAAGTGTGATAAGACACCTTGGGACATAGGTGGACAGTAGTCTCTCCTTTTGCCACAGTGGTCAGGAAATCCTTCTACGTGGCTCAACTCATCACAAAAGGTTTCTCATCCAGAAAAAAGAGGTCATTGTTCCCCTCTACTCATGACTCATTAGATCCATTATAGAGTACAACACCCTTTTGGTATGTACCTCACAAGACATCTACAACAACTGGAAAGGCCACAGAAATACCTTACAAAGAGGATTACTGGCCTCAAACAGATACCCTATGCAGACCATCTCAAAAAACTCCAGCTTTACTCTGTCGCATATCGCCTACTCAGAGGCGATCTCTGCCTAACATACAAAGCTATGTCAAACCCAGAGCTGTTGGACATGCTCCACTTAATGAAATCCCAATCCCTCCGAGCTACATGCTCTAGGGACCTAAACCTTGTCACCACAATAAACAGAACATGCTGGAGGGATAGATTCCTGTCCCAGAGACTTCCCATACTCTGGAACAGACTACCTATCTATGTCAAACAGAGCTCCTTATTAGCACTCTTCAAGAAAAATCTTGATGATTGGATGGGAAATAGGAAATTCACCCTAGGGATCACTTCTGTGGCTCTGCTCAACAGGGACACAGGAAAATAATTTTCTTGGGTGGCGAAAGCCAGGGTACCTTTGTGGCTAGGCTTATATAGGCCCTAGGGCTAATAGCCTAGTACCTACCTATGAACCTATAAGTAGGCATGCAACTGCAAAAAACAACAGTAATGCAAGTAGGCATGCAGCCTCAACAACAATAATATAAGTAGGCATGTAACCACAAAAAATAATAAGATAAGCAGACATGTAGCCTCAACAACAATAATGTATGTAGGCATGCACCCTCAACAGTTATTATTTCTGTTATTTTATTTTATTTTACATTTGTTGACTAGGATAGTCCGACTGGATACATGCCCATTTTCGGCAGAGGCCCAGGGAGAAAAGCTCTGTACAATCATACATGGAAAGTAACAAAGACATAGAATATAACAGTGACAAAAGACCTAATCAATCTCAAAATATCAAGTGATTGAGAAAATACACAATATAGCACAAAAGACATTAAACATTAGCAGCAAATAAGATGTTTGTTCCCTAAACTTAGGTAAGCACATTTTTATAAATATAGGGCAAAAACTCAGGTACAGAGGATCGTAAACAGGTAGCTTTGCAACAAAATGTCCTAAGGTGAAAGAGCTACTATTGGTATAATGGCTGCTCTGGGTTAGAACAAAGGCAAAGCCAGTGCCGTTTAAAATATTGAGCTAGTTTTTTTTTTAATTGGAACAGAGAGAGTTCAGAGGTAAGGTTGGCAGGAAGGGAGTTCCATAATTTACCTACATGGTTGGAAAACAGACAGTCCCCAGACAAGTTGCTGGATTTTAATGGTTGTGCTAGGAGTACGTTAGAGGATGGTAGTGCCCTGAGGTTACAGTAGGGAGTAATGAGGTTTCTGAGCCCTGGTATGTTTTCAGGATGATAGAGTGTCTTATGAGCTACAGTCAGTTGATTGACCCTGAGAAGGTTAGTTAATTCAAGCCACCCTAGTGAGTGTAAGTTAAGACAGTGGTGGGTTCTATAAGGTGTGGTGGTGGCAAATATAGTGATGTTATTTTAGCACATAGATAGTTTGTTAAGGTTGACTTTACTTAAGTTTGTAAGTAGAGGGGAAGCTTAGAGGAGGGTGGAGAGAAGATGGGTTTGGGCAATGACATTTTTTGTTGGTGGGATTAGGAAAGATTTAACCCTATAGAGGGAGCCAAGTTTTTTATTGACTGTTTTGATAGTTTGATTAATGTGAAGATCAAACTTTAGGTTATTGTCAGCTAATACTCCTAGGAGTTTGGTTGAGAGATCAGGAGTAATGATGGTCCCATTGTTGGATCTTACAGTGAATGCTGATATAGGTTGCCTAGTATTTGGGGAGAATAGCAGTAGTTTTGTTTTGTTTGGGTTTAATATAAGCCTCTTATTGAGGAGCCAGTTTTCTACTATGTTAAAGGTGGTTTGGGTTTTTAAGGTGGTTCTAGGTCCTTAGGGGAAGAGGCTGAGCAAATTAGGGTTGTGTCATCTGCGTATTGTACACAGATTTCATTTGGGATGATATTATTCAGGTCATTAATAAAGACTGAGAATAGCAGTGGTCCTAATATTGATCCCTGGGGAACGCCTATGATGATGGATAGTAGGGTAGACAGTTTACCTTTCCATAAGACTGCCTGGTGTCTGTTTGTTAGGTAAGAGTGGAACCATTTGAGAGATTGGCTGTCTAGGTAAATGGATTTTAGAGCAAGTAGGACGAGTTCATGGCTGACCATGTCAAAGGCCTTAGGAAGATCCAGAAAGAGAGCTGAAGTAAGTTTGTTATTGTTCTGATTGAGGTTAATGGCATTAGCAAAGGAGAGGAGGGCTGAAGTGGTACTATGGTATGGCCTAAAAATGTGTTGGATCCAGTCAAGAGATTATTTTTGATAAGGTAGTTCATTAGTTGTTTTTGAATACATTTTTCCATGATTTACGCAAGTGGTGACAGTATAGCGATGAGTCTGTAGTTTGATAGTTCTGTGGAGCTACCTCCTTTATGTAGAGGGATTGCATGTGAAGTTTTCCAGATAGAAAGAATAGTGGCTTTAGCTATAGCTCTATTAATCAAGATGGTGACAGGATAGGCTATGGCTTCTGCAGATTTTTGGAGGTATTCAGCTGGGAGATCAACCAACAGGGTGGTTGGTTTTAATTTCTTGAGCAGAGTTGTGATAAATGAGGTAGGGATTTGTTGGAGGGTAAAAGAGAGTGGAAGGGAGGGTGAGGTAATGGTATCGATTGGGTTTCCAGGGGATAGTTGACTGGCCAGTTTATGGATGGTTTCTGTAAAGAAGATATTAAAGTTGTTGGCAACAACTTCTGGAGATCGTTGTTCCGTGCCAGAGGGGGAAGGACGGGAGGACTGACCTGGATGCAGGAGTTTGTTTACACCTGCCCAGAATTTATGAGGATAGTTTTGGTGCTTTTGTTGCAAGTGACAGTAATAATTTCTTTTATCTTTTAATATGGATGATTTTGTATCATTCCATAGTAGCCTATATTTTAGTTGGTCTGTCGGGGCTTTGGTGATGTGCCAAGTTGTCCAGGTTTTGTTTCTAAGTGACATTTTTTGTCTGGTTTCCTTAGAAAGCCATGGGGCTACTTTTGTTTTTGTTCTAGTCATGAGTTCTGGTGCATGTTTGTTAAGTATGGCTAGGAATTTGTGGTTAAAGTAAGTTACAGCCTCTTCCAGTGGAAGATGCTTTATAGTTGACCAGTTGCAAGCTTTGAGTTCAGTTTTGAAACTAGTAAGGTTAAACTTTTTGGTGTTTCTAATTTTTTGAGGGTGGATTGGTTGGGTATTCCAGCCCTGTGCCTGATTATGTAGGTACGAGAGTGATCACTTATGTCATCAGGCAGGATCCCAGCCTGGAACATATGGTGATTGCTATTAATAAGGATCCATTCAAGGATGCTATTTTTATTGTTGGTTTTGCTGACTCTAGTGGGTGTGGATATAACCTGATTAAAACCATAGAGGTTGACATGAAGGGGGGGGTCTGTGATGCAAGAGTTCCAATTATATTAAAATCACCAAGAATAGTCTCTTGAGGATGGTATGTTGTGAGCCAGGAGAGAAAGTTCTCAAGGGTACTTACGTTATTGCCTGGGGGAATATAAATGCATATTATATTAATGCTTTTATCGTTATTTATTTTTAGTTTAGTGATAAGGATTTCAGTATTGTCAGTATTGGTTGCTTGAGTAGTTGCTTAGTTCATTTCCAGTGTATTTTTATAAAGAACAGCTATTCCTCCACCTTTCTTGGTGGTATGGTCACATCTTATAATGTTATATCCTGGGGGGACTATTTCATTGTCTGTGGTTGTAAGATTTAGCCACATAATATGTTTGGGGCAAGAGTATCTAGGTGGGCATGTAGGTGGTAAATTTTGTTATTAACACTTCTTATATTGAGGTGATTAAACAAGAGAGAGTGAGTTGGTTTATTTATGGCATGAGAGTTAGTGAGGTAAGTAGTATTTAGAGTGGAAATATTTAGTGCAGAGGGACCAGGGTTTGGGTGGATGTCTCCATCCATAGTTAGGCTACACTTCAGTCTATCTATAAGTTTCAGGTATTTGATTATGTGATTATGGTATTTTTTATTCTTGGGGTTAATATAGCTAGTTCTGACAGGGTGGGGGTAGTCAGTAAGAAAGGAACTAGGTGTATAGAGGTTGATTAAGTAATCAAAATTATCTAACTCTGCTATCAAAGTAGTTTGGGCTCTAGGGTATTGGAAACCTAAGTAAGTCAGGTGTTCATATCCAGTGAACAGATAAGTGATATTCAGCAAAGGGATAGAAATTTAGAGATTTCTTAAACTGGTTTTAATTAGTGGCTGCATCATTTAATGCTATTTTTACAACACAACTGTATAGGAAGTGGTATAGAGTAGGAGATGTTGGAAGGTGGGGTTAATTTTAAGAGTATGGATTGGATAGAGAAGGAGGGTAGTGGCTGCTGTCTATATAAATTTAACATATCTAGGGGTGGGTGGAATTTGGGGGCAGGGTGGGGCGTGAAACAAGCCCGAGTGTAGCAAGGGTGAGCGGAGCAGGGCTACACCAGACCCAACACTTTACTAGGTCTGTAAGAGTAATTATTCTACAATAGACTATGTTTTATATTCACTAGCTATATATTCTGTTTTGTGTTCACTATCTATTTTCCCTTCCAGGTACCCCTTTTGCTCATATAGTGAGTGACGCGGTAGGCATTGTCACACATATAGGGGTTATCAGCGGTAAGGTTTTAGCAACAAAAACACTAAATTAAGCCAGTAATATATTATTAAGTTTCCAACTTTTGATGGGATAAGGCCTTGTAATAGCTATCTATTGTTGCTATGGACCCAGTTTGGCGTGGCCGTATAAAGGCAAGTAAAAAATAATGGCGCAATTAACCTTTGCTTGCGGTGGGAAATTCAAATAATTTCTCCTTTGGGGGATGCCCGATTAGCTTTGGTTGGCATTATGGAGACCAACAGTTTTCAGGGACATAAACCTGGATAAAGGACGCAAGATTTAATAGTGGTCTGGACTAGCAGGCTACCCCCACCAAGGGAAGTACTCCACAGAGCTATAGTAGAGACTTTCACAGTTGTAGGAAAACATATCTATATTGTTTGCACCAATTAGCCTTTCTAAGTGATCCGTAATGACTGGTAAGTCCACTACGCAAGTAATGTAGGCAATGCAATCAGTTCCTTGGTTAATCTACAGTCTAGTAAATCGGGTTAAAACAGTAGATTACAAACTTATTTCCATATCAGAACAATGTAATCCATCTCTAAGCTACTAAAATATGCATAAACACATGCTTCTG
Source organism: Protopterus annectens (assembly GCF_019279795.1). NCBI lineage: Eukaryota > Metazoa > Chordata > Ceratodontiformes > Protopteridae > Protopterus > Protopterus annectens. The sequence goes on from NC_056735.1 coordinate 1,142,308,273, forward strand.
GTAAATCAGATAAGCCGCACTATGCCACAGTAAGTATTCATTTGCATCTTAATATCAGGCTTCACAAGCGACTAGCATTTCTAGTATGCTACATACTATTGTAACACTTTTTGTACATGTTTCAACAGACTTGAATTTGAACAGTTAGAAACAAATGCAACAATAGTGACAATACAGTATTAGTACTTAAAATATAATAAAAGTAAGAGAAAAATGATACCGCATTGGTCAGGGTGCTACCGACTGGGTCCAGCAGTACAGGATTACTTTGAAAATGGTGGTTACCGTAGGTATATTTGTAACCTTGCACACGTAGCTGGCCAATGGGAAGGAGAAAGCACTAGATAGGCTATCGCAGTGTTCACGTAGCAGCAGGGCTACACCAGACTCAATACTTTACTAGGTCTGTAAGAGTAATTATTCTACAATAGATTATATTTTATATTCACTAACTATGTATTCTGTTTTGTGTTCACTATCTATTTTCCCTTCCAGGTACCCCTTTTGCTCAAATAGCGAGTGACGCGCTTGGCATTGTCACACATATAGGGTTTATCAGCAGTAAGGTTTTAGTAACAAAAACACTAAATTAAGCCAGTAATATATTATTGTTTCCAACTTTTGATGGGATAAGGCCTTGTAATAGCTATCTATTGTTGCTATGGACCCAGTTTGGCATGGTCGTGTAGTTAAAGGCAAGTAAAAAGATGGTGTAATTAACCTTTGCTTGCAGTGGCAAATTTGGATAATTTCTCCTTTGGGGGATGCCCGATTAGCTTTGGTTGGTGTTCTGGAGACCAGCAGTTTTCAGGGACATAAACCTTTGCTTATTGTGGCAAATTCAAATAATTTCTCCTTTGGGGGATGCCCAATTAGCTTTGGTTGGTGTTCTGGAGACCAGCAGTTTTCAGGGACATAAACCTTTGCTTGCGGTGGCAAATTCAAATAAGTTCTCCTTTGGGGGATGCCTGATTAGCTTTCGTTGGCGTTCTGGAGACCAAAGTCAGAAAAAAGCGGGAAATTGATGATTTCTTCAACCTGGCGGTCTATGAGGGTATCATATCCGATATGGTGAAGACACATCTCGCGGTCCAGGATCCACAGAAACAAACATTATATCTTTTACCCAAGATACATAAATGCCTTAATAAACCTCCTGGAAGACCAATTGTTTCTGGTATGGGTTAATTGACTGAACCACATTCCTCACATTATATCTCAAACCACTACTTGGCCTTATTCGTGCCAGAATACAGGATACTACACAATTTTTACACATCATCTCTGATAATCAACTGGAACCTGACTGGCTACTCTGCACCCTGGATTTCAAGGCTCTATACACCAATATACCACATTGGGCTGGATTGGAAACCCTTATTTTTGGTTAGACAAAGCCCAACTTTATCCAGTAGGCTTCAACACACTTTTGGTCTGCATGGCTGAGCATGTTCTCAATAAAATAGTTTTTTATTTTCAGGGAGAATGTTACTGGCAGCTCAAGGTCACTGTGATGGGAGCATCATTTACTCCCATATATGCAGACTTGTTTATGGGATACATTGAGGAGCATCTTATCTATGATTCTACACATAATCTATATCTTGAGGAACTTGACATTTGGTGTAGGTATTTGGACGATTGTTGGTTGGTTTGGTGTTCGGATGAGGAATATTTGGCAGAATTTGTACTGTATCTCAACAAGAACAAATGGGGTATTGAATTTACCTCAACTTATGATAGGAATGAGATCAACTTTGCGGATGTGACCATAACCCGGAATCCAGATGACACTTTACAAAGTAAAACATTTCGCAAATATCCCCAGTACAACAACGTACTACATGCAACGAGTATGCATCCCAGCCACATTATCCGAAACATACCTAAATCTCAATTCCTCAGGATTCGCAGAATCTGCTCCTCAGAAAATTGCTATGAAAAATCCCAACAGGATCTGGCCAACAGGTTTAGAGCTAGGGGTTATAAGGAGCCGGACATCCAGGGTGCCCAACAAGTTGCTTCCAACTCTACTAAAAACTTCTTTCTTACATACCGTGAAAAGACTCAGAGTGAACAGGATGAATCCATCCGGTTCATCACAACATTTGGGCGCAACATCAGCCTAATTAGGAATGTTATGTCCAAACATTGGAACATTCTTACTGCCAATGATGAACTTACACCTCTGATTGGTGATGTATGTAAGTATGGATATAGAAAAGGCAGGACACGGCTCACTTTTTTTACATTTTAAAAGGGTAAGCTCAGCTGGAGCCATACACCACCAACTAACTATGACAGCTGACAAACTATGGGGTACCTACCATTGTGGTCATTGTTTATCATGTCCATTTATTTTCACATCAAAGCATTTCACCAGTAAAAACACTGATAGGATTTTTGACATTAAATTTTTTGGCAATTGTAATAGTGATTGGGTGGTGTACCTTGCAACGTGTACATGTGGTTCATTTTATGTTGGACAAACATCACGACCACTTCAATTATGTATGTCTGAGCATTGTAGCGACATACAAACTAAGAGAGAGACCAATGCCCTATATAGACACTGCTTACAACACAACTCAGCCAGATTCCAGTTCACCATTATTGACAGAATTCTTGGTGACAGATTCAACAAACAAGGATGGCATTCAATTCTCACCAAAAAAGAGAAGTATTGGATCATTAAACTGGGTGCTTTGTTTTCACCTGATTTGAATGACCATTTATAACATTATGTGTTTTATTTATACTTTTGTTAATTACATTAGATACTAATAATGTGGTTTTATTATATAACTTTTCATTCTCTTTTTTAAAAATTTTTCACACAGGAAACAATTTGAATGTTGGGAAGATCACTTTGGGAAGAATCCTATTGGATGATTCATGTTATTTATATATATATATATATATATATATATATATATATATATATATATATATATATATATGTGTGTGTGTGTGTGTGTGTGTGTGTGTGTCACTTCAAAGTTGTTACTACTTTCATTCCCACTGAGGAAAGCCTGTTGGCTGAAACCGGTCTGGGATGCTCATTAGACCTTAATAAAATACTTATGCATTTAACTTACTAGCCTCATCTGATGCTTTTCACTGTATTTAGTGCTGGCTATTTTGTCTACTTGGCGTTCTGGAGACCAGCAGTTTTCAGGGACATAAACTAGCTTTGGTTGGCGTTCTGGAGACTAGCAGTTTTCAGGGACATAAACCACATTGGTCAGGGCACTACCGACTGGGTCCAGGAGTACAGGATTACAACAGTGATATAAGTAGGCATGCAACCTCAACGACAATAATATAAGTAGGCATGTAACCACAAAAAACAATACGATAAGCAGGCATGCAGCCTCAACAACAATAATATAATTAGGCATGTAAGTGCAAGAGTAATATAAATAGGCATGCAACCATACCAGAAACAATAATACAACTAGATATGCAGCTGCAACAACAAAACAATATAAGTAGGGTCGCAACTGCAGCAGCAATAAAATAAGTAGGCAAGCAACTGCAGCAACCAATACAATATAAGTAGGAATGGGACCACAACAACATTATAAGTAGCAAGCAATTGCAAAAAACAATAATATAAGTAGAACTGCAACTTCAACAGTAATAATAATATAACTGGCAAGCATCCAGAACAAAATCAATAATTTATGTAGGCCTGCAAGCCTGGCAACAGCAGTAATATAAGTCGGCATGCAACGTCAACATAAAACAATATAAGTAGGCATGCAGATGGAACAGCATCAATGCAAGTAGTCAGACAACCACAACAACAGTAAAATAAGTCAGCATGCAGCCACAAAAACAATAATATAAGTACGCATACAACTGCAACAACAATAATGTAAATAGGCAAGTAGCATCAACAACAGTAATATCAGTATGTAGCCATGCAACTACAAAAACAATAATATAAATAGGAGCACAACCTGAACAGCAACAATATAAGTAAGCACACAACTACAACAACACAACAGTAGTATAAGTAGGCATGCAACCACAACAGTAAAATAAGTCAGCATGCAGCCACAACAATAATATAAGTAGGCATGCAACTGCAACAACAATAATGTAAATTGGCAAGCAGCCTCAACAACAGTAATATCAGTAGGCATGCATCCACAACAACAATAATATATGTAGCCATGCAACTACAGAAGCAATAATATAAATAGACACAACCTGAACAACAATATAAGTAGGCATACAACTGCAACAACAAAACAGTAATATAAGTAGGCATGCAACCACAACAACAAGAATATAAGTAGGCACACAACTGCAACAACAAAATGAAAATATAAGTAGGCATGGAACCCCAACAAGAATATAAGTAGGCACGCAGCAGCAAAAACAACAATAATATAAGTAGGCATGCAACTGCAAAAACAAAAATATAAGTAGGCATGCAACCTCAAGAACATTAATATAAGTAGGGATGCAAATGCTAAAACAACAATAATCCAAGTAGGCATGCAACCTCAACAACAGTAGTATAAGTGGGCAGATCTAGGACTGTTGAATGAAAGTTCAACAGTCCGAATCCACTATCACTGAACACACTTTAACAAAAATGCTTTCACAGAAAAAGTGCTTTCATTAAAGTGTATTCAAAAAAAAAATTTACATTTACGTTTTTGCAGGGGGGGAACCCAATGCACGCCCCATGTGGGGGGGATGCGCCCCCCCACTTTTATATTCTCACTCCGAGTTCGCACTACAATGGGGAAAATGGAATTTTCCCTTATCCCCACTGAAGTGCGATCTCAGCAACAGGCATACTTACTCGAAAGTGCTTCTTCGGTGAAAAGCACTTTCGGCTAAGTATGCCCAGCCGTTTCACATTCAGTGAAAAGGCTGCTCGAGCATTGGTCCTACACCCAAGTAGGCATGCAACCACAAGAACAATAATATAAGTAGGCATGCAACTACAAAAACCAAAATAATATAATTAGGCATGCAACCTCAACAACATTAAGATAAGTAGGCAAATAACTGCAAAAACAACAATAATATAAATAGGCATGCAACCGTAACAACAGCAATGTAACTAAGCAAGCAACAGCAACAACAACACAATAAAATAAGTAGGCACACAACCACAACACCAAGAATATAATTAGGCATGCAACCGCAACAACAGTAATATAAGTAGGTACACAACCGCAAAAACATTAATATAAGTAGGCATGCAACCTCAACAATAATATAAGCAGGCATGCAACTGCAACATCAATAATATGAGTAGGCACACAACTGCAAAAACAATATAAGTAGGAAACAATATAAGTAGGCATGCAGCCTAAAGAACATTAATATAAGTAGACATGCAAACACTAATACAACAATAATTTGAGTAGTCATGCAAGCACAACAATAATAAAAGTAGGTAAGCAACCAGAAAACAACAATAATATAAGTAGGCGGGTCTACTTTCATTCACTGAAAACACATTTCACTGAATTTCAATTCACCCACACCAAATCACTGAAAGCTCACATCACTGAAAACTCATTGTTCTGGTCCACTTCAATAAACACACCACACTGAATGACATTTGACGACCTTTATTAAACTTCCCTATACATGATTGTTAACCAATAGTTATAAATTTCAACCAAAGCATGACACAAGTGATAATAGCATCCATAAAAGAAAAAAAACATAAAATAACCATAAGGGCAGCATAACCACTCACCCTTGATAAGCAGCGTCCCCCACTTGCTTACTTATCCTTGCAAAAAAAGGAAGCATTACCCTGCACACCTTCAACTTATTGAAATACACCACCATCCAAATAAGCAGCTTAGCTTGCTTATTATCTTATCCAACAGAGCAACTGCTCACTTTCCTTCCCAACTTATTGAATTACACATCCAACACCAGAGGAGGAACAGAAGAGGGCAAGCCTCCCCTATTCCACACCTAACCACAATCCCCACTAACAAAAAGGGGGAGGGTAGCAAGTTCATGCCAAAACTGTGACTCCTACCTCAGATACACTTGACAAAACCCTCTTAACCCCTCACTACTCTTACCTGATATCCTCCTAAACATCCCTCCCTCCCATTTAATACTATCCTCCCCTTATTCTCCTAATTCCTGCTAATCTATGTATCTAGCCCCTCTTGAAGATATCCCAGGACAAAATGGCCTGTTCCAAACCTCATTTGTCCTGGTCCATTTCAATAAACACACAACACCGAATGACATTTGACGACCTTCATTAAACTTCCATAAACATGACTGTTAACCAATAGTTATAAATTTCAACCAAAACATGACACAGGTGATAATAACGTCCATGAAAGAAAAAAACATAAAATAACCATAAGGGCAGTGTAACCACTCACCCTTGATAAGCAGCGTCCCCTACTTGCTTACTTATCCTTGCACTAACAAGGTGCCGTTACCCCGCTCACCTTCAACGTTTTGAAATACACCACCATCCAAATAAGCAGCTTAGCTTGCTTATTATCTTATCCAACAGAGCAACTGCTCACTTTCCTTCCAAATGTATTGAATTGCACATCCAACACCAGATGGGGAACAGAAGAGGACAAGCCCTGACCAGGCTGTTCCCCCTCTCACCCACCAAACTAACAGCCTCATAACCACCATTAAGGCATTAGGCCAAACATCATTCAGTGTACCCCCTCCTTCCTAATCAAACTTGTGTCCATGCTATCACCTCTCAAATCCCTATCCCATAAATAACAAAATTAGTCAGTTGCCTGAAAGCTAACAGTAAACCACTGTTCCCTCTCCACTGCTAATGTAACCAACTCTAACGTGATAAGCTAGCATACCCAATATCTATGATTGAAATACTCAGTTACCCCACAACCATAACAATAAAAGCTGCATAATGATTCTCTAGTCATCACCAGCCAACCAGACAACCAAACGCTGCCACTTAAAACCATGCAGAGACAATTGCACACCCTCACCTAAAACTGCAGCTCCATCTTAATGCCCAATAAATATAATAACCACATGGAATCTCTTTCAATATTCCATTCAGTATTAATCTTGTCATCATGCCAAATACGCATTATGAGCAAAATTGCATTTAAACCACCATCATGGTCTTTAACAGTACAACCCAAATGCACCACAAACAGTAAACCCAAGCCAAGCAGACTACCCAAGCACAATGTACCACAGAAACCTGCAAATGCCCCATGTCACCAGGTCAAACAAGGTCACTGATATGCCATCATTCCTAAAAGCCAACTCCTGATCACCCAATGGATATACTAATGAACAAACTGTCATTTCTTTACCTAATGAAACAATTGTCTAAAAATCCCCATCATATCCACCGAATGGATGATGGACTACCCCCCCCCCCTGAATTCCACCCCTGTCCCTGGAAGGACAACAGCCATATGTGGGAATAAGAAATTAAACTTAGGTAGCCTACAAGGGCCTTAAAACCATTAACCTCATACCTACCCATAAACTCTCATTCAGTGTATGGTATCCTCACTCACCACACTGGATTCCTGTCATCACCACCCAAAACCCTACCTTATAAACAAAGTAGTGAATTGCCGAAACAGTTAAAATGAAATCCCAATTCCTCTACAAAGATTAAGTGACAAACTATAACCTCATAACCTAGCATAACCTCTGTATATTGGATAAACTTCCACTTACCTAATCACCAATAGTAGTCTTACCATGATTCCCAGATCAGTACCCACCAAATATATCACCCAAAATTAGACCCATGGCAGAAAAAACACACTAGGACAATGGGGTTTATATCAGATGATTGAAAGCTGAGAATATCAAAGCTCAAAACTTCAAACTTGCAACGTCAAAACCGGAAAACATCTAACGTAAAAAAAAGCACTAAACACCCAAAACAACACAAAAAACACTCACCCCACACCCCCTGCTACTTAAATATACCAATGCCGAGATTGCACTACAGTGCAGTAAAGGGAAATCTTCCCTTCCCACACTCTATGGCAATCTCCGCTTTACGTTTCAATGTTTTCTGTTTTCAAGGTTGCAAGTTCGAAGTTTTGAGCTTTGAACTTGTCAGCTTTCGATTTTGTGATATACACCCAGACAATGTACCACCAAATATCTAAGAAGCCGAATGTCACCCAAAACAAAACAAGGTCAATGACTTGTCATCATGTCTAAGTCCTACCCCTCCTCTTTTTTTTTTAAATGGCTAAATGTGAACACAATGCTATTTCTTTTCTTTAAATGACCAGTTGTCTAGTAATCCTGCCATCAAACCCACAATCCCTTATAAGGCAGCCAAATTATAAAACCAGAATTCAGACATCCTGGAAAACTGTACATTAGAAATATACTCCTTTCCCCACATGAACTAGTTCTGGAAACTCCCTATGATGTGCAGTAAAGTACAGTTTTGTACCTACCATAAATGTAGATGTTCGAGTGTATACCCTGCTGCAGTCATCACACTTGGGTTATCCTGTCGTCAGGCGGTCCCACAGTCGGCCTGAATTCCAAAGTCTTGGTCCGGCATCAGTTGCTGTCACTTCTTTCCTGATGTCAGTGTGCCAGGGGTATATAGGAGGCATCCAACGCCATTTTCTTCAGTTTTTCTTGCCCCAGATGTCAGGTGCGCCCATAATGGTGGTCATAAAAGTTTAGCACAAACAAAACATCCCTCCAGCTATAAGCAAATACACCACAAAGGTAGTATCAGAATGTAAGGCATTGAAAGGTTTTAGTTAGTTAGGTCAGAGGGGATGGAGGGAGGGTAACCTGGACTGCAGCAGGGTATACACTCGAACATCTACATTTATGGTAGGTACAAAACTGTACTATGTTCATCGTGTTACCTTGCTGCAGTCATCACACTTGGGTAGAATCCCAAAGCTAAGGAAGGGAGGTGGAGTCAAACTGGGTTAGAGGAGGCTAGAAGGCCCTGCAGAACTGCAGTGGTGAAGCCAGCTCTAGTCTTAGAGTAAAGTGGTAAGTGATAGTGTTTGGTGAAGGTGTGTACTGAACTCCAAGTTGCAGCTTCCAAAATATCCTTGGTTGGTACCCCCCTGAGGAAGGCTGTAGATGTAGTTGCTGCCCTGGTTGAGTGGGGCCTTATGCTAGCAGGAACTGGTTTTCCATGGTGGGTGTAGCAAAAGTGAATGCAATGTCCTATCCATTTGGAAATGGTCTGTTTAGATATAGCCTTTCCTTGTGAAGCTGCAGCATAGGATACAAAGAGCTGGTCAGATTTTCTGAAAACCTTAGTTTTATCCAAGTAGTAACGTAGTTGCCTGTGAATGTCCAAGGAGTGCAGGAGTCTTTCTCCTTTGTTCTGTGGATTTGGAAAGAAGGTGGGTAAATGAATGGTTTCATTTAGAGCCACACTGGATACCACCTTAGGCATAAAGGAGGTGTTAGTTCATAGAGAAACTCTGTCTTGATGAAAAATGAGAAAAGGCTCTACTGCCATTAGTGCCTGAAGCTCTGAGACTCTTCTGGCTGAAGTTATTGCTAGTAGCAGGGCAGTCTTCCATGATATAAACTTTAAGTCAGCTGAGAATGCTGGTTCAAAAGGAGGTAGTGTAAGTTTTTCCAGAACAAAATTTAGGTCCCAGGTTGGCGTAGGTGCTCTCTTGGGGGGCCTAATATTTTTTGCCCCTCTGAGAAACTGCCTTAGCAGCGGATGAGAAAATAAGGGAGGATCCATGTTGTAGTGGGCTGAAATAGCTGAGGCATGGATTTTAATAGATGAAAAATAAAGTCCTTTGTGTAACATCTCAGTTAAATATTGTAGAATCTGAGGAATGTGTGGCTGAAGGGTATCTTGGCCTTTAGCTTGGTTCCAGGCACAAAACCTTTTCCATTTGTCCGAGTAGGCCTTCCTGGTGCTGGGCCTCCTGGCTTCCAGAATAACATCCATAACAGCTTGAGGGAGAGGAGCTGGCTGGTTGCTTAGGTGATTTGCCATGAAGCCAAATTTAAGGTTTTGAGCTGGCTGTGTAGAGTCTGACTGTCTTGCTGTGTGAGCAAATGAGAAATTTGTGATAAAATCCAAGGTGGGCCCTGGGTCATATTCCTTAGTAGTGGGTACCAGTGCTGGCGTGGCCAGTCTGGGGCTATGAGTATCATTCTGGGTCTCTCCATCCTGACTTTCAGCAGCACCTTTGTGAGAAGGGGCAATGGAGGGAAGGCATATACTGTCAGGTTTTTCCAACTGAATGAGAGTGCGTCCACTTTCCAAGCTTGATGGTGAAATGTCCTTGTACAAAATTTTGTTAGCTGATAGTTTTGAGGGCTGGCAAACAGGTCTATGTCTGGGTGCCCCCATTTCTGAGTTATCATTGCAAATACTTGTGGATTCAGTTTCCAGTCGTGGGGATCCATGATGTTTCTGCTTAGGTCATCTGCCAATGTGTTCTTTTTTCCTGGCAGGAATTGAGCTTGTAGCTGAACTTGGTAAGCCAGTGCTGTGTTCCACAAGGTCATTGCTTGCCTGCATAGAGGGTAGGAGTGTGTACCCCCTTGTTTGTTTATGTACCACATCACTGTGGTGTTGTCCATCCTTATTGTAAGCTGCCCTGGATGTAAGAGGTCTTTGAAGGCTGTCAGGGCATTCTGTACAACTAGCATTTCTTTTTGATTGATGTGCAGATTCGTTTGATCTGCAGTCCATATGCCTTGAACGCACCATCCTGCCATGTGTGCCCCCCAGCCCAGGCATAGTCTGATGCATCTGTTGTCATAGTTTGCCTAGCTGGGGGCAAGGTGAAAGGCTGACCCTTGTTGAGGTGACATGCCTGTGACCACCAGAGAAACTCTCTTGTTGAAGGCAGGGAATGAGAGATATGATTGTGTCCAAGCTCTGGCTGTGTTGAGTCCATATGCTTTTTAGGTACCACTGTAATTTCCTCATATGCAGTTTTGCAAATGGTATTAGTAGTATGCAAGATGCCATGAAGCCCAAGGCCTGCAAAATTTTTCTTGCAGGGAGTTGGGTCTTTGTTGCCATTGTTTTGAAGTATTGAGTCAGTTGTAGTTGTTTGTCTGGTGTCAGATAACCCATCTGGGCTGTTGTATTCAAGCTGGCACCCAGGAATGTCATATTTTGTGAGGGTACTAGTTTTGATTTACTTTCATTTACTGTGTACCCTAGGCAACTTAGAAGGTGTTTTACAAAAGCCAGATGTTGTAAGAGGATGTCCTTGCTTTCTGCTTCGATGAGGTAGTCGTCCAGGTATGGGTATATTTGAATTCTTCTTTGTCTGCAGTATGCAATTACTGGTGCCAGGCATTTTATGAAGACCCTGGGCGCAGTGGATAAGCCAAAGGGCAGTGCAGAGAATTGGTAATAGGTTGAACCTGCAATGAAACGGAGGTATCTTCTGCAATTTTGTCTGATAGGGACATGCAGGTATGCCTCCTTGAGGTCCAACGTTACTAGCCTTGCTTTCTTGCCCAACATGGGAAGAAGCTGCTGCAGAGTTAGCATCTTGAATTTGGGTACTTGTAGGTAGGTGTTTAGAATTGAAAGGTCCAGAATGGGTCTCCAAGCATTGTCCTTTCTGGGGACTAGAAAGAGCCTTGAGTAAAATCCTTGGCCTTGCTCTTGTGTAGGTACCAGTTGAATGGCTCTCATGTCCATGAGAGCTGTAATTTGTTTTTGTGCCTCTGCCCATTGATTTTGTGGCAGGTTTGACATTCCTCTTATCGTTGGCAAGGTGTGGAAATGGAATCTGTATCCTTGTGAAATAATGTCCAGGACCCATTTGTCCTTTGTGACAATGTGCCAGTTGTCTATAAAAAGTGCTAGTTTTCCTCCCAAGGGAGCTGCCAAGAGAATTTTGCTTGGCAATTTGAGATTTAAGTCATTGTGTTTGCCTTCTAGTAGTTTGGGCCCTGTCTTCTCCTCCCTTCTGTGTTGCAGAGCCCCATTGTCGAGATTTGTAATGGGTTTGTGCTTGTCCTCTGCCTCTTGGGCATCTGTATTTACCCCTCTGTGGTCTGTCAGTAGCTGGAAAGGACCAATTTTTTGTTGGCCAATTTCTGCTGAAGCGTGGAGGCTGAACCTGTAAGAAGTCTTTGACCATCTGCATAGATTTAGCCTTATCCTCCATTTTCTTTACCAATTCTTCTGCTTTAACCCCAAATAGGACATCCTGCTGTAAGGGAGCATCTAGTAACTTTGCTTTAACATGATCAGGCAGAGTTTGTTCCTTTAACCAAGCATGTCTACGTATAACAGACCCAGTAACAGCTGCTCTACAGGAAGCTTCCAAGGAATCAAATCCACATTGTAAAGTATGTTTGCCCACCTGTTCAGCTGCATGCAAAGATCCTGCATTTCCTTCAATTCAGACTGTTGAGGATGTGTGCTCATCTTTTGTTTTATTTGAGACATTAGGAATTGCTGGTATTTAAGCATGTGAAACTGACAATTTAGTGCTCTCATAGCTAGAGTGGCTGAGGTGTAAACCTTCTTCCCCCACCTGTCTAGTGCTTTGGAGTCCCTTTCAGAGGGTACCGGATTTTTAGCCATAGAAGCCTTAGCCCCTTTGGGACCCTGGGAGATAGTCTCTGGGTCAGCAACAGGGCTTTTGTAAAGGAATTTGTGGGAGTCAGGCACTCTATAATATCTATCTGGTTTGGCTGGAGCAGGAGGCAGAGAGTCTGGATTTAGACTAGATTCTAAGTAAACATCATCCACAATGTCTAAAACTGGGGGAATAGCCAGTGGTCTGTGCTGGGGGAGTAAAAGAAACTCTCTGAGCCTTTTCTTTGAATCGGAGTAGTCCTGGCCTTCCCAGTGGAAATGTTCCCTCATGGTATGTAAGGTTTCCCCAAAGGAGTAGTCTTCAGGGGGAGAAGCTGAGGGGATGGAATCCTCAGCATCAGAGTCTTCATAAGGGGGAAAGGAGTAATCTTGTTCCTCAGAGGAGCCTGAGGAAATAGACAGTTGATCAGAAGAGGCATAATCTTGTCTAGGCCATTTGTCAGGTGGGGGTTGGGAACCCCTGATTAAAGAGATCAAATCTTCAGCCATTTTAAGCATCTGTTTCTTAGGCATGGGGCCTTGAACTGGAGACTGAAGTGTAGTCTTTTTAGGTTTAAGAGGAGTCTTAAGCTTAGGATACGGTTTTATGGTGAGCGTCATTGGTCTGAAGACACCTTCAGAAACCGAAGGTGTTTCTGCAGCACCGGCTTCTCCTTCTGCAATGTCGTCGGTAGGGCCTAAAGAAAATGGCTGCATCAGCCTAGAACTCTCCGCCAGAGAATCCGAAGCGGTCTGGGGTACCAATTCTGCAGTAGTCAGGGGCTGCGTAGGTGCCTCACTGAAAACCGGTGAACCGGCACCCAGCCCAGCCAAGGGCCTCGGAGTCTGGCTTGGATCTAGGCTGCCTGTCCTTATCTTTGCGTTTTTTGTGCACGCTGGTAGTCGGTTGCTCCGACGGCATAGTGTAATTAAATTTTCTACCGAAGTAGTGTCATGCGAAATCAAAGCATCATTTTATAGTTCGCTTATTAAACCTAGCACAAAAGCGACAACCAGTGACGTCGTGGTCTGGGCCTAGGCAAGGTATACAATAAGAGTGAAAATCCTTATGAGGTATTTGCTTCCCACAAGAAATACAATTGTTAACTTTTTCTGACATTGGTCTGAGGCAAGAAAAGTTTCCCCAATGGGGTACTTAGCTTTATAGAAGACTTTGGATCTGAAATTTGACTATGAAACTCTCAGGAGTCGGTCGACCGGCACTTGCGAACTGCTTCTGCTTCAGGCACTGCATGGCAAGAAAGACTGAAGAAAATGGCGTCGGATGCCTCCTATATACCCCTGGCGCACTGATGTCAGGGAAGAAGCGACAGCAACCGACGCCGGACCAAGACTTTGGAAGTCAGGCCGGCTGCGGGACTGCCTGATGACAGGATAACCCAAGTGTGATGACTGCAGCAGGGTAACACAATGAACATCAAAGAACTCTTGCAACATATCACACCTAAAGGGTAACAATAGTACTACACTATGCTTCACCGCTTGCAAAACCTAACACCTGCATAACCTTAAACCACCCCAAAATTCACTACCTCCTAATGCCAATCCACAACATTCAAAACTAACCTTAATTCCCATACTACCTATGCCACTAGTAACGTACAACATGACCAACTTCTGGAAAACGTCAAAAGCATGCTTTGTTTAAACCCTCTATCTCCCATATAAACAAAACACCCTGTCCCAAAATATCCCAAACACACTCTCATGCCTTTAATGCTCCTAAAACCCTACCTACAAAATTCACTCAAGCATAAATGTAATGGTTCTTGTGGTACTCCCTTCTAAACCCTAACCTAGCATATAACATTGCCAATACCTAGCCTGCCCTGTATCCAGTTACATGCTTTCCATCACCAGAGTACATCATGGGCCCGCAACCAACACAGTAAGCTGGAAGGGTAACTGTAAATGCACCACAAGAGTTCCACCCAATTCTGACATGCCTAGCTGCATATAAAGAGGTGCCCAAACATCCTGCAGCAAGCCTTTTAACCGTAACGTGAAGTACTACACCTTCTGCAAACAGACAGCAAAACCACTCCATTGCCTGTTGTGACATCACCCCACCTGTGGAAACCCCAGACCCTATAACAATCCCCAACCCTGCAGTGCCCTACCCCAAACAGACCTCTGGCTTAAATTGCCCCCACACTACCTCATACTGCTGAATAAAGATTACCTGTGACCTCATTGCACACCACTTCAGCCACCAAAACCTCCACTGAAGCAGAATCCATTACCTTTCAAAATCACCTCCATCAGGGCACTAACAGTTGCTCACTCAGAGATCCCTCACCTATGACCTCATTGCACCACCAAATGGACCAAGACATCCATTGCAGCAGCCTCCATCCTCTTTCGAGACCCCTTTATTCAGGTCACCAAACGATGCCCACTCCAGTTCCATACCTCTGCGATCTGAAAAGAAAAACAAGATAAGCCATTTGCCTTTACAAAATTGAACAAATATGAACCTCTATCCCTATCTCTTGTGACTAGCATCAAACACCTTATCACTATGACACCCCTTTTACCGTCAACCGTCACCTCAATATGAATAAATTAAATACTATCAATAGAGTGAATAATATTATTCCAGTAAGAAAAAAAAAACATTCCTCCCCTTACATCCTGTTAGAAATACCCCACACTGAATCATGCCTGCATACCACTAAGATGCCTACCTCTTACATCTGACATTTACCAGTTCCCTCGTTAATGAACTACTACACCTCCTCATTTAAAATATATAGCTTACCAATTCATTCCCTGCCTGCATACAGCCCTACAACCCCACCCCAATTACCCCAAAACAAAGAAGGGCATCAGACACTTTAACTCTTGTTTTTATGATATTAATCTATATAACTACAATTTTACATTTTCTAAAATCTCCACCACCAAGTAATCCTGACAAGATTCCTTAGTTTCATATGAAAGCTCTCAGCTAGCTGTAGAAGATGCCACAGACATTTCCATACAACCCAAGTGGTTGCTGAGATCTTGTAAGTTGTTAACAAAATATAACGTGGACACAACAACCCCCCCATAACACCATGCACCTTCAGCCACTGCCAGTCTGCCCCATCCAACACATGGATACAGAATTGAACTATATCAACAACACATTTTCTCAGAAGCTGCTGTCTCCTAAACATGGGTCACCCTAGCCTCCATAATGTGGGACAAATATACAAAATGTGGGACACCAACTAATA